>NW_019392904.1:0-213720 GCF_000648675.2 Cimex lectularius | reverse complement strand
AGAGAGAGAGAGAGAGAGAGAGAGAGAAGGTGATCAACAAATTACAAATATTATTTATTTTCAAGGTCTTTAATTTATAAATTACAAAATAATGTGCTGATAATACATTTATAATTTTTTCTTATACTCTAAACAAAAATATATTTTTTTCGTGTTTATTTAAACATTTTGTTTGTAGTAAATAAAAATTATATTCCAGACTTTCCTTGCAATTTGGAAGAAAATGCCAGAAAATCATAGCAGGACAGTAGAATTGTATTTTTTTATGCAATGTTTTTATGATGTTTTTTAAAGAAATATTTAACACGAGAAAATGAAAGGACGCACAAACAGAAAATAGGTTCTCACTTATTTAATCGATATTGATCGTCCTTGGTGAAGGGACGTCGCGCAAATTCAGCTTGAGTCAGACTGTTTTCAAATCGACTTATTCCGAAGTAAAAGAAGTAAAAGACGATAAAGAGAAGAAAAATTTATAAAAGATAATGAAAGAAGAAAAATTAAATCGAGCAATAAACTTTTTTATATAAAAAGAAATGATAGTAAGGAAATTTTCATTACTCGAAACGGTTTAACAATTCCGTATTATGATTGATCAAAGTAAAAAAAATCAACAAATGTTGTTTCCTCTTAATCTTGGTCCCTATGTTCTCGTAATTGTATTTGGGTTTTTTTTCGAAAGTATAGTTTGCTAATTACATTCTATTTTTTGCTGTGAATTGTTTCAATGAAGATATTAAGAAGGTTCAATATAAAAGGCCTAAATTTGAAATGTAAAGAAAATTTACTTGAAGACAACAAAAAAAAAACCCCCCGGACAGTCGTGTGTTGTTTTTATTTCTAACCATATGTACTTTTATCGTAATATTAATTAACTAATTACACAGACAGAACGAGGTGCCAAATTGGCAGAAAATTGAACAAAGTGATAGCCAATAACCAGTTCGACGTATAAAGTTGAGAATGTTTTACTCGCACTAAGCATCCAAGATGTCTTAGTATTGGGTTGATGAGGAACTAAACTCGTTAATGCTCTATTAAAAATATTTTACTGTTAATAGTTATTTATAATTCCCTAATTTCGTGGTCCGCTTGACCAATTGAAAAATGGCAAAAAGGAGGGAAAATTCAAAAGGTGCGGTTGAAATGGGAAGTTAGTGCCCGAGTGGATCGAGGTCTCGATAGCTCAAGTGGTAGAGCAGCGGCGTATCTAGCCGTAGATCGTGGGTTCGAATCCCGCTCGTGCCATTGACTTTTTTATCTCAAATAAAAACCTTAATTAATTGCTATTTATAATCTTTTTAAAAATAATTCTCAGTAAAAGAATATAATAGTTTGATTATTTAGACGTTTTAAATAGGATTCAACCTAAAAAAAAGGAACGAATGCGGAAGTACCAAATCTTTAAGTTTAAGTTAGAAAACTTTTATAGCTTGGAAAAATAAATTGTTGTCATATCTGTATAATTAACTGAAAATAATTTACAGTTAGACGTCTAATTTTAAAAATCAATCTATTAAAATAAATAAAGGTTGACTTTAATGTGTTGACAACCTTTTCATCATTTTATACGGTGCTTTGTATGGTCCGTTTCATTTCGTTCATGCTTATCTATGTGCAACCCGTCCTATGATATATAAACTTAATCTTTTGATCTTGAAAATCATCCGGGTACTTATTTAATGTATTTATAGCGTTATGTATCTTTATCTTTGGACGCCTGGCTTCTCTTTGATTTATTGCATCGAGCTAATTTATATACAACTTTTTAGAGAAATTCCGGTAGTAAGAAAGAAAATACGACGGAGAAAGCAGTCGGTAATGAACCGCTGTCGCGTAAAATGTTGCCGACCTGTTAAATTCGGCCGGATTTCTGACTTAGAGGTAAAAAATTACATGTATATAAAAAGGTAGGGTAAGTTCGCTGATTTTCGCAAAAAATTTCTCAAAGTTACATTACCTGTGATCATCGGTGATGAAAGGTTTTATATAACTGCCTGTTATATTGCATAGTTTGTTCACCCATTATTTCAGTTCCTACTTTCAATTTTTAGAAAAGAAAAAATCCAATTTTTATCAAAATAAAATATGAAAAAAAGTTGTTCCAATTGAAGAACATAAATGTCTATCATGTCTCGTTGATAATTTGTTATAATTTATATCACTTCGATTAACAAAAACTTACCTGCATCATTTATATAATTTTACTAGTACAGTATGTATTAAAACACCGCTTATAAAATATTTTCAATAAATTAAAAAATGAAGATTACCACGTAAAATATACTTTTCTAAAAAAATATATACTTCATAGCAATTAACTGGTAAGATGATTGTTCTCCTTTTCAATAAAAATTTTATTTTTGTGAATAGTACAATATTTTATACCTCACATGACATTTTTTAATATTTATACAAAAATAATTTCAGAAATGATTTGTTAGTAGGAATAAACTGTTATATGTACATTTGCTTTCATTTCTATCTTTTACCATCTTTCAATTTTTATTAAAAAAAGAAGGCAGAAAATAATTACGAAAACAATATATGATGTGGTTCCGTCGCAAAGAAGTGCATACTTTAAAATAAATATTAAATGGCAGAATATTTCATTAAAAAATCACACCAAACTAATGGAATTTTTGATTATACACTCAAAGAGAAACAAGAGAATCAAAAATTGAACACTCGTATTTTTTTGTTCATTTCACACTTTTTGGGTATATCTTATATTTGTCTTCTTTCTTCCTCTCTCACCCTCTCTCTCTCACTCTCTCTCTCTCTCTCTTCTCTCTCTCTCTTCTCTCTCTCTCTCTTCTCTCTCTTCTCACTCTCTCTGTCTCTCGGACGCACACACACACCCACTCACTCAATTATTCTCTCTCGCTCTCGCTCTCTCTCTCTCTCTCTCTCTCTCTCTCTCTCTCTCTCAATCTCTCTCTCTCTCTCTCTCTTCAGTGTTAGCAATTTCATTTCGTGTAATTCAAAGACGCAATACAAATTAGTATCAGGAGATTAAGTCAATTGCTTTCCAAACGGAGTAATTAATGCAATTATGGACGCTACGATTTCCGATTTCATTGATAACTCTCTGCTGCAATATTACGCCATTGCGTGTAGGCAAGGTCTAGGCAAAATCTTTCGAAACATCCTATCAAATTGACCCTCAGGAAAACCGTTGAAGGTTGAGAAACTTCTGGAGCCGTACAGCGATATTCATAAATTCAAAATAATGGATAAACAGTTCAGAAATTTACAATAAGGAGATCGGACTATGTTTAAGATTTTTAAGATATATATGTAGTGTTCTTTTGGTTGGGCGTTTCGAAATGAGCGTCATAATTGTCTCTGAAATGAGACCTGATTGCCATTCCACAAATGGTTGTTGGTACAAGGTTTGATCAAACTGGATTTTTTTTTTTTTTTTGTATTGCTAATTTTTAAAGGAATCATTTCTCAACACACGGAATATGGGGCTAGGGACATGGATTTTCTATTTACTTATTTTAATTAAATTTCTTTTTCTGAGTCTTCTGTGAGAAAATTATTATACACTTTTCCAGGTCTTCTTGCTGATGGGTGCTCGAAACGGAGAAAAAAGTATCTTAGCTATGTTAAACACTGGAAAATCGTTAGTGATAAAATAAATTTTACGCGTTAAGAGTAAACACAGGAAATAAATTGTTCCTTAAATTTTAATCTATCACTAAATGATTTTCCGGTGATTTGGTGAATTTTCTTTCACGCCATCATAATGAAATAATTTTTAATAAAACTCAAGCATTTCTGATCTCGTCTAATTTGATTGACTTAACATAACTATGTTGTAATTGATAAAACATGCATAAAGTATAAAATAAAAAATACGATTGTGTTTTTTTTTTTCTTTGAATGTACAATTAAGATAAGCTGAAGAGACAAAATGTACCTTATTGGTAGTCTAAGAAAACAAAAATTGAGAAAAGCGAAAAAAAGTCTAAAGTTTGCCCAGAAAATGATCACACATATGATTTTTATGATATTTCAAACGTACTGTAATAATAAGTGTCTATAAATAATTTTAATTTAAAATGTATTTAATATTTTTAAAATAATTTATGCATTAATGCAATAAGACAGAAATTAATCTCACTCATACATTACTTCCGACGTAAGTGTTGATTTAATTCCAGATAATACTTTTATACCTCTCACTATTGCATGGGTTCATTTTATGAAATTTTTTCTGTTATAAAAATAGTCAGTACTATAAAAAAGTTCCATATTTGTAAAACATTGCTCTTAAAATTTAAATAATTTGTCAATTTATAGAAATGAATATTTTTATTTTTGCACTTTTACGTAAAAACAGATCCACATCAATAAAGAAGTCGCATAAGTTCAGTAATAAATTATATAAGAACTATCAACCTTTCAGATAATAAATGATTTTTGAGAATTTCAATATCGAAAACTACTTCCGAGTATGAAATATTACGTAAGTTACCAACTGCTGTTGGTTGTATAGCAAACCAAAATAATTGAACCTTGTCTTTATAAATACTACTTGCATGTAACAGATTAATAGAGAATAATTCAGCTGAATCATCGAATTACGTAAATAATTTAAATATGTACATTATTCTGCATTGCTGAACTGAAAATGTAGGGAGAGAGAGATAGATAGATAGATAGATAGATAGAGAGAGAGTGAGAGAGAGAGAGTGAGTGAGTGAGTGAGTGAGTGAGAGAGAGAGAGAGAAAGAGAGAGAGAGAGAGAACCTTTATAGGGATAGTAAGACAGAAAAAAAGAAGTTTCATGATGAACTACCATATAAAGAAAAAAGGTTAACAAGGTATATAAAAATCTAAAACTGTTACGTGCGAAAAGTAGGTGAAAAATTCCGAATAAATAGCACGTTACCAGTATTATGTATGAATTCAATTTTTACTTATTTTTCCGAAATATTTTTAATTTATATATTTATAAGCTAAACACCGTACAAATTATCAAAAGAATAAACAACAGTAGTTTTTGACCCAGTTGGGCGTCGCGGACAAAGGGTCAAAGCACATTGCAATATATTTTTCATTTGGAATATAATCAATGAAAAAGCCATAGGCACTGCCGGGAATGGAACCCAGAACCGCTAACGAGGAAAATCTATGTCGGACACCCTACCCACTCAGCCTCCGCGGTCCCCTGAAACCGATAAAAATTGCCATTATAAGTTAACAATTTAAGGAATATAGTCAAATGTAAAAAATTATTATTAACTTCGAAATGCAAGCTGATTAATTTATATTGTACAAAGTAAGATATTGATCGTTAAATTGTTGACTTTTAGCAAATATTTTATATAATGAAATGATTTGCTGTTAATTATTGTCTAATTTTTATTTACGCTAGTTTGAATAGTTAAAACTTAATCAATGGTGAAACTTTCAAAAATTTGAAACTTTGTCACAATATTATCTTTTAAGCAGATGTTACTTATTTTTTTATCACCTCTTGCATTTTTTTCAAAACCTTTCTTATGTCACCCAGATAAGGATCGGATCTGCTAGGCACATTGCATATTTTCGGTTCTAAACGCCAGCTACGGAAAATCCAAAAAAAGTTTCCTAAAGGTTCAGTTTTTTATCGTACGATTATATTTTTGCTTTGAATATTAAAGTACTGTTTTATGAATATATAATAGTGTTATTTAATAGATTGATTTTTTTAAATAAAGTAGTGCATGACGGGAGTGGTTCATTGAACATTTGGCCATGGAATAGTTCTTCAAACGATTCAAGGTTCAATACACAAAACTAAACCGTAGAAAGAGCAATTCCTATAATTGTAAATCATATCAATTATATTTACCTCCTTTTAATTGTTGGTTGAAATGCACTTAAATTTAGTGAAAAACATAATTCGAAAAGAATAACCTAGAAACATGTTGAATGTCGGCTCTTAGTTTTTAAAAAAATCAAAAAATAAATTACTGATTAGTTTCAAATGTTAAATAAACATTTTTATGTTTCGCTAGTTTTATTAAGTTTTTATGAAGGACAATACGCTCACGTTTCTCTTTAAAATAAACAGTTCATAGCATCGTAAATTTTTACTTTAGACAGATTAATTGAGTAACCCCTGTTAAGTTTATAACGTTATTACTTTAAATTGGATTTTTTCTACGAGAATGGCCAAAAAAAAAAAAATTAACAGTAAGATACTTTGAGTAAATTAAGTAATAACACCTCACATAAATTCTGTAGCACTAACTGTTGTTATTGTTGATAATTGTTAGCACTCGTGATATAAAAAAAATCTAGATTTGTTAGCTTCTTATCAATAAAAACCCGTTATTTTATTTAAACTTAAATATTTTATTAATTAATTTGAAGCCATTGTAATTTGTTGCCTGGATAGTAAACTTTTTTTAATGCCACCAAAACTTACACTTATAGTAAATAAGCTACATACACACATTTGTATAGAATTGAGTCAGAAACTAAAATCGCCAGTTTTAGTTTTTTTGCAGTCTGGGTACTTATTTTAATTTTTTTTCTTTTCTTACGATATTGCTATATGTGTAAAGTCAGGTCGATTTCCCTATTTGAGTTTAATTTGTTGTTGTTGTTGTTATTTTTGTTGCTCTTTTTTTTTTGAGTGGTTAATTATAATTTTCTACCGGCTACCTAATTCGTCTTTTTTTGAATCAGTGCCTCAGTGCCAAAAGGTGCATAATTTTAGAAGTCAAATTTGTTTCTAATTGTTTATTAATGATTGTTATCGCCTTCCTTTAATCGTATAAATTAAAAGTTTTGAAATCACGGTTGAAATAAATTCTTTTACATTAAAAGATGGAATAATAAAAAAAATATTAACAATTGTTTTTAGAAATTAAAATATGGATATTTTCGAATACGATCAAGGTACCCAGAATATTAAAAAGTATCTAAGTACAATATTGAAAACCCTGTTCAGGCTGTAAAACCGTTAACATACGGCTGCAGAAAATCATGTAGAAGAAAACGTCAAGATCATAAATTATGCAATTTACACCGACGGATGCAAAACGAATGGATGAGTCGGTTGCGTCTTCATTGTACACAGTCAGGAAGATTCAATTTGTCAGGAGTTGTACTTTTGTGTATTCTTTGAAATACGCTGTGGGTTATCACAAATAAATTTACCAACTTGTAATTTTTGACTAATCAAAGAACATATGTCCGACTTCAGGATGAAATGCTTGTGCAAATAACCATTTTGTTTTGGGTGAACTTTGAGCAAAGTTTATTAGGTTTCGTGGTCCGCTTGACCAAATAAATTCTTTTCAATTAATTAAGGTTTTGGTTGAGTTAAAAAAGTCAGTGTCACGAGCGGGATTCGAACCCACGACCTTGGCTAAATACGCCGCTGTTCTACCACTTAAGCTATCGTTACTTCGACTCGGACACCAACTTCCCAGCTCAACCCCACCTGTTGAATTTTCCCTCCTTTTTGCCATTTTTCAAATGTCGTGTAATCTATTTGATTCTCGGCGACAACTGAAATGGCCAAGGAGAGCTTTAGTGAACTATACTTCATTTTGCTTATTACATTTATTAGGTTTCGTGGTCCGCTTGACCAAACAACTTCTTTTCAATTAATTAATTTTTATGTAAGGTTTTGATTGCGATAAAAAAGTCAGTGTTACAAGCGAGATTAGAACCCACGACCTTCGGCTAAATACGCCGCTGCTTTACCTATTTGACAGTGGGTTACACACATTAAACGTCTGCATGTTTTTGCCAAAACCACTACATCATCTATATCACAGTCCATTGTTTGCCACAGGTTATCAAAATACTACGTGAAAATCTGCCGTGTGGGTGTTGTACGTCTCTTCCTTTGATGTATGCTAGGCGTGAAAATCGATAATCACGTGTTTCCAACCATTTACCCGACATTCACCATCAATGGATCCGTCTGACCTCGCTGAATTATTTTTATGATCATTATCACTCCACCGAAAAACGTACAGGGCCAAATTTAAATCTAAGAATAATTTCCTAGTAAATTATGTTAAGATTTTAAATAATATAACCCAGAAACTAATTTTAATTATTTGTGTCGAATAGTTAATAATAGTCTATCGAGTTAATGGTTTTTCTATGTAAATTTTTATGATTGATTCGGAATTTTTAAACTTATTCGAGCCTTGGACGTTATAAGCTTTCTTATAATAATAAAATAATTATATAAAAAGTTTGATTAAAACAAAAAGCATCTTCATTAAACGTTTCAGTATTCATCGGATATTTTACAGTTCGACGGACTTAAAAGTTAGCATTTGAAGAACAAAAAAACAGAAATTCCTTTGGTAACGAAAGACAAACGATCCTGGTAGATTGTTTCCTTTTTCTTTTAGCGCAAAATTTCATAATTTATTTACTATCCTTCGAGGACGCCTTACACAATGACGCAATTCTGTCTTTCAGGTTTGCATGAAGACTGTTAATAAATGTTTTCTTTAATGGAGGCTTTAACATGCGAAACTGCAAATTCAAAATTTAAAAATTTGGCCATATTTTTATATAATTGAAAAAGTTATTTGTAGATATTCTATTGTTAATGCTTTTAAAAAATATGTTTCGGTTAGATTCGAGGCCTTCGTAGGCGGTGCCAAGTGACCTATTCGCAGCATCAGCCTTGCTCCGCTTTTTTTTTTAATCTCGACTAAGGCAAAATCGTTTGTCGTCCAATTGCTTAGTTTTCTGATCTTTTTGTCAGCAAGGACAATAACGAAAAGTGTGGAAAATCCTTTTTTTCCACTCCGATTCATCAAGGAGGGTTAATTAAATGGTTTCCCTTTGCACGACAAAGCGCTTTCGCTCTCATTGGCCGTCCTTTCGGCCCCAGTCGCTGCTTTCACCTTTCGCCCGAAATTCAAATTCCATCCGATTGTAAGGTTGCGCAACGGGTAAGCACTTCCGTGATCGAAAGAGAGAAAATGATTATAAAACCTCCGACGATTTCACCAAATGCACAATCTCCAAGTTATTATAAATAGGTTTGGCTCGTTTTGAAAATCTTCTTCCATTTGGAAAACAAAAAACAATGAAAACATATAGTTATATTTAATATCAATATCCCATTGTAGGGATGATTAATCATGGTTTTGGAACCATGAAGCACATCACAACTTATACAAAGGACTTACTTCTGGGGACAAAAAAAAAGATAACCTTAGAAAACAATGTCCAAAACGCATCTGCCGGGAAAATAGATGAAAATAGGTTTGCCTGATATGACAGGGCACCGACTTACGTAAACTATCACTTCCTTGCCTGTCTCTTTTTTTTACAAATAACTAATCGCTACTTAATACGAATATAATGAAGGCCATTTAATATCAGCAAAAAAACTGCAACAACATATTATTGTAATGAACATGTTAGTTTACAGTTTTTGCATTGTTTTCATTTTATTTTATTTTTGCATTTCTGTTAAAAAAATATGCTTGGAAAAACAGGTACAAAATTTTCTACATTAAGAAATGACACTTCGGAGTATGACTGGAAGTTACAACTTAAGCGTTGCTGTAACGCATTTATCAAGTCATTTGCCACTCTAAGCTTCTGGCGATTTTGACAATACTGCTGTTTAGATTTTGTCAGTTGTTATAGTTTTTTCGTACTATGCACATTTTGAGATCCTTCAGGCCGTGACGAATTCTGGTCAGCGTTGATAAATTAGGGGATGTCCACCACAAGGAATCCCAGTTGGTCGCTTCTCAATGCCCTGACGAATGAGCGATTGTTTCACGTCTGCCTTTGCTCTAAGCATAACATATTGACGATGACGGGTGCTTTAGAACGTCAAAAATTAAAAAAACAATAAAAAATTAAATGAAAAACAGTTATCTTTTGAAATCAGAATGAATGATCTGAACCATATAAAATTTTGACATACCACGTTTTGAACAATAGAAATATGCAAAGCAAATTTGTAAACATAAACATAAGACTCTTTTACCCATCTGTCAATATTTCACGGACATGATGTTTACATGTCATGTTGCTTTGATGAACCTTAAGAAAGATATTTATTTTTTATTCAATAATTAAATAAGATCATAAACGAATGCAGAGTTTAAGCTTTTTATGCTGTTTTCAAACTATGAATAAGTGTGTGGTGAGTAGGGACCGTTAGTCGATAATTATTCAGAAATCGTGAGATGCGGTCTGGTGTGATGTAGGTTTCAGAAAGACATTTTCTTTATCGTCCCAACGTTTCGATCTTTATTGAGATCATCTTCAGAGATTGTTTCAGAAACATNTGAATAATTATAAATAAATGTTGTAAAAGGACAGGTTCACCTTATTTTCGTGTTATGTTGTATGTATTATCGTACTCATACGTGTTAGTTGGAACCAAATATTTTACAGCTGCTTGCATGACTTTCCTGGATTTCTTTTATTTTTTATTATTTTCTTTAAAATATAAAAAGTTAAAAGGACGTCGGCGAATGGGCTGAATAGTCGTATTCGATCCGTACGTTTAAGGCGCGGAAATGTTTCCTTTTTTTCGTATGTTAACATTTTACTTTCGTTTATGAAACGTCGCCGCACGTAGAGGAACTGATTTAAGCTAGGATTAGACACGGGGGCACGATTTTTCCAGCTACCAGGACGACAAAGACGAAAACTTTCGCTGGGAAAAGCAGTCGTTCCAGCGGCTTTTGTACTTTTACGCTGCCGTTTTCCAATGCTGGCACTGAGAAACGATACGGACTCGGGTTTTTCACCGTGTTCGTCCTTCGGCAGTTCTGACACACTTTTGACCTACTGTTGCGACACTACTTCCTTCGGAGGAAAGGCCAACGTCAATTATCTCCAAGAAGATAGATTAAAAGTACCACTTTTGTCTTTAATCCAAGTTTTCTTCACTTTAAGAATTGATTTCTCGGATTGGAATAATTTTATTACTACGTTTGGCAATTAGTGATGGTCTATCCTAAATGATCAAAAACAAACAACGGTCAATACCTTCAAAACGCCCATTTTTTGATTTTCTGAGAGTCCAAAACCTATAAAAGAGTTAATGGAAGGACGAACTACGAAGAATCTGCCTCCCTCTTCAAAAAATTATGTCAAGGAAATAATAAACGAAAAGATACTTAAGATTCACCCTCTGCTGAGAGGATAGGCCAACGAGAAATTAAACTTCTACTTCTTTCTTGTTTGATGTTTTCTAATTTCAGAGTTGGTGTACTAAAAAATGAACTGTTTCAACGTTGCACATACATAAATGGTGAATACAGTTCAATATTAAAATCCTAAAATACCTCGTAATTCCAGTGTTTTTCGTGTTCCGCTTTACCAATTAATATCATTCAATTAATTAAGGTTTTAAGTTGAGATACAAAAGTCAGTGTCACGAGCGGGATTCGAACCCACGTCCTTCGGCTAGATACGCCGCTGCTCTACCACTTGAGCTATCGTGACCTCGATCCACTCACTACACTAACTAACTGATGTTCGTGTAATCTATTTGATTCTCGGCGACAAATGAAATGGCAACGGAGAGCTTTAGGGAAAGTACACTTCATTAAAACTTATTAAATTCATTAGTTTCGTGGTCCGCTTGACTAATTAATATCATTCAATTAATTAAGGTTTTACGTTGAGATACAAAAGTCAGTGTCACGAGCGGGATTCGAACCCACGACCTTCGGCTAGATACGCCGCTACTCTACCACCTCGTAATGTTCAAAACGCTCATCGCAAGTGTTCACATTACAAAAAGATCTCCTCAAAAATTATTTATTTGAAATGACTGCAAAATTAAAATTCAATCTTAACTTTAGCCTTCAACTTCTTTAAAATGTGCATGATGATTTGATAAATATGGAAAAAACATGCGCAAAAGAACATACAAATCAGTTGAAAATTTTAAATATAACTAGTACCAAATTTTATATTTTGTAATTATATTATACTGAGATTTTATGAATTTAAATTATATAAAGGAAGATTAATAAATACGATCTTTTTTTTTCAGACAGGGATAAGCTAGCAAAATTGACGTCTGCTGTAAAAAACTCCTGCCTGCCGAAGCTGATTTGCGAGCTGAACGCTTCACCTGAGAAGGAAAAGCTAAATCAAAAAGCCAAGTCCCTTTTACAACTTATAAGGTGTTTAACCTTTAATAACATTACAAATAATAATAATATTGTATTTGATTTAATAGAAATGCAAGATTTATTTTTGATTTTAGTTCACGTGGCATGGAAACAACGGAAATCATAAACCAGTGAAATGAATGTGTTTTTTTAGTTATCAATTTTTCATTTCAAGCAAGGATTTTGTGGCGTCTGGTTAATAATAAAAATATTTGTTATTTTAAAAACTAGGTTAACTTTAAAAATCAAAAGAAAACGTGAAAAAGTTACAATTAACATATTCGAAAATAGCGTCTTAGTATCGACTGTTTGGCCAAGATTGACGGTCCCTAGGGGCTTTATAGGTACTTGAGAGATAGGGGCGATTAAGCAGGCGGTATTGCTTTGTCTCCAGATAAGACCATTGTGTCCCCAGGGTGTCTTTAACTCCTTGATCCGTCATAGTCCTTCGACAATGGGCCGAGTCGAGCATTGTCCGAAATTTATGTAATTAACGCCGTTTTGACAAATTTGAAGACGGTAGTCCGCCTGTCTCCGTTGATGAAATTTCTTAACAAAACCATATGAGACTTAGGTCTTTTGTTCCTCACTACAACATCAATTGTAGCTTTATTGTAAAGCGGGATAGCTTTGTATTATTTTTAAGGATCAAATTTACAGGATATTCATTTCAATTAATCTCATTTTCATGTCTATTTTAGGGATACGAGTATATCGATGACAGCCGAAGTGTCGAGGTACCACTTTGCTGCTCACATGGGCCAGCTGATTTCAGGAGTCGAGGGCACCGGCTGCCACAATTTTTATCCTGGCTGCCCCCTGCCGTCCGTGAAGGTGCTCAGCTTGCTCAACAAGCCGTCCATTCTGTGATACTGTGACAAGATAACTGTGATAACGACCCGTTACCAGTCTACGTGACGCTGCAACACTCCTGTAATATCTCTTCCTTGAGGAAGGATTTCAGAAGCAAAAAATTTCACCGCAGTTTGCTAATTTTATTTCTCAGTATTAATTGATACTGATGATATATCGAAAACTGTCGAATGTAAATTATGAATTTCAAGAAGAAATTTTATTTTGTGATTGATAAAATTGTAATAAATTGTATTTATTAGTTAATTGTAAAAAAAGTACCTGTATTGACTTTAGCCAAGCTAGCTTTAAACTCTCCCTGAACAATACTTACCACCAAATAATTATATTTTCTCAATAGTTTGTATTAATTAGGCAGTAATATAGCAATATATTTTAATGATGTAAGTAAAATAAAACTTTAGTTAGTTTTTAAAACTTGACAATAAGTTACCTATAATATCTGGGATCATAATTCTAAGGTTTATATCAGGGAGAACAACAGTTGTAAATAATAATAAAAAATTGAAAAGTGTCGTTTATTAAATATTTCCATTTATTTTATGAAAAATAAAAATCATTGTTTAACGTTGTTGTTAAATCATCCTTTACGAACCGTAGCAATTTTTTATAGATAAATACTCTTAAATTTTCATTTATTTATAAATAATTTAAGCATATTCTCTTACATTCCCTGTTTACATCTCCCATTATAATTTTGTGAATCCATCCTAGAAAAACTTCTCAGGTTTGAACAATAAACACTTCAATGTATTTTATGTATAAGTGCGATCTGAAAGAGCATCCTACTTCACATAAGGTGGTTGTGGATGCACATCCCAGTCAGGTTTCAATAATTTCTTGAGCCAAGGTGCCGGGTTACCCAAGTGGAAACAATCTCCATGAGATTAGCCAATGCCGCTTGTTTTTGTGAGTCGTATACACTAAAATTAACGGTTTAGTTGGGCTGAAGAAACTCATACTAAATAACGACCTTTCAAACTGACTAAAAATTACTTCTTAGCGTGTAATCGGGTTTTGAAGTAATGAACGACGCGGCGCTACATTTTTCGCAGGAATTTTTTCTCTGAACATCGTTGTATGAAGCCAATATTCATGTCCGTTAAAGATATTTTTAATTTTGATTTTTCGAGTAGTGTTAGGCAGGGAATCGCTGATGGATGTTTGGCCCAATAAATTCTTCTCAGTCGAAATATGAGCTCTTATTTCGTTCCGACAAACTTATTCACCTGCTCTCAAATGGATTGAAACTCTTGTTTGAAATATTTGAGTGCCTGTGAAATGACTTCTGCCGGTGAGCTGAGTGATTTGTAGCAAAAGCGATAAATTATTTATTACCAATGATTGAAAACTGACCATAACGTAGCGTGTTGGGTCTTCCAACTCAAATTGTCTTTCTTTCTTGTTAGTGCTTTCTCTTAAACCATCATCACAATACACATCACAACAGTCTAAACTGCGGTTTTCCATTTGAATTAATGAAAAAACAGTCATGCAATCATGAAAAATTACTTTTTATCTAGATTTTAAATTAGGAAATCACCTTGTAATAATAACGAGATCTCGAACTAAACTGAAAAATAAATACAGCTTAAATTATTCCTTTCCCCTGTGTTTAAAAAAAAATGAATAAATAAGTAGTGTTTCAAAACAAAAGACAGATAAATTCACATTATTTAAAAATCGTACGGATTTAACTTACAACGAGTAAGACTATATTTGAAGTACAAGAAAAGTATATATTTTTTTAAAAAGAAATCATTTTCTACATAGCTATTATTAATGTATTTCTAGCTTGCATATTAATGTATTTGGTCTTTATGAGTGAGTGTATTTATTAGAGTGAATGGGGAGGGGCTGATTGTGATACAACAGCATCCTCATCCCCCCTCGAGCTGTGTACGTTACTTGGGTCGATGGCGGAATTTGTATAAACGTACCCCATCGACCCAATTAAATTAGTTTATTATTGTACGCAGGTCGATGGAGGAAAATTGAGTACTCCATCTACTTGATAGAATGGATGAAATGTATATAGGTGTGAATGTATTTAATTTTGCGAATGGGTACTAAATATTAGTTGTTATATTTCTTATGCGCTCGGGGCTGGAAAAAAAACAGAGGTCAAAAAGTAAAACAAGCTCATCTTGCAAAACACAATCTTTGGATGATAATAAATCCAAAGAAACTACACTCAATGCAACGATATAACATGACAGTAGAGAGTGCTTTTGATACCTAGATGGAAAATTTGAATATAAAGTTGATAATATCAATGTTGAAAATATAGTTTGGTTGTCAAACATAACAAAACCACACTAAACCATTTATCGAAATTGAAGGATAATCTAAAAGCATCCTATTTTGAAAAAAAAATTCTAGGGAAGAAGGCTCTTGGAATACACTAGATCAAAACGTTAAGCTGGGATTTGGCAAAATGATACAAAATGATTATGACTGCTTAAAATTTTAATAATATGTGTTTCTCTTATTTCTTACTTTTTAATTTTCTTCGTTTCTTTTTTTAAAAGGAACAGAAAGTTTCATTAAATTTGAATGATAAAACTAACCAAGAAAAAGTGAGATTTATTAGAGATTATAATTGCATTTAAATACATAGTCGATATAGCCTTCACAAATTTATTTGACAATTTACACAATAAGCTCAAAGTTGTTTCCCTTTAATATATGCTTCTTATTTATTTATTTTTTTTTTACGAGGGTTCGCAACAGCAGAGGTAATATCAACCTCGGGATGCCGGTTTTTGAAAAAAAAATTGTATGTTGGGTTGAATGCAGGGCCGCTAGATTCGAACTCGGGACTTTTACCGTACAGTGATGAGCGCTGTGTCAACGTCTAAACCGTTGCGGCCATAGACGCCCCTCAATTAATTATTCTTTCTACGTAAGGTTTTGGTTGAGATTGAAAATGGCAAAAAAGAGGGAAAATTCGAACGGTTCTAGGTTGTGATGGAGATTTGGCGTCCAAGAGAATCGAAGTCACGATCGCTCAAGTGGTAGAGCAGCGGCGTATTTAGCCGAAGGTCGTGGGTTCGAATCCCACTCGTGACACTACGTCTCAACCAAGACCTTACGTAGAACGAATTTTATGAAAAACTGAAAGAATATTGTTTGTACATTTGTCAAACTTTCTTTTCAGGAGTAACTTCTTTGTTACGAAGGATGACTTTAAAAATTAACTTAGGTCAAGTTTTCTGAACAGATCTTATCTCAGAAAGGCGCAAAATTATCAACTATTTTAAGATTATATCTGAAGCGGTTGTGGTTAATGAACAATCTAGGCTTATAAAATGTTGATTATTTTATATAAAAGAAAGCTAAAATGACGCAGGGGTTTAACCTGCAAACACATATCACGTTTATTGATTGTGAGAGAGCTTTGACAAAGTGAACAAAAACTTTTAATGAAGCATTAGAGTGAGTTCATTTGAGTAGCAAAGAACATTCATGAGATGACAGAAATCTTCATCAATGACGGGATGAAATCGCTTGAGCCGACATAAAATACTCGAGGTATCAAATAAGGATGTTGTTTATCACTTTTTTACATCTACATCGACGACGTGCCGTGGTAGGCAATGTGAAAAATTCCTGGCGTATCCTTACATTCAATGGACCAACTTATGTTTGCAAGCGATCAAGTAGTTATACAAAAAGTAGATGAATTCCGCTCATATGCAACGGACTTCAGTTCCATAACAACAAGCTGGAACAAAAGAGGTCCAGACAAACTGTGTCGTGATATCCGTCTTGTCTACAATGATACTATGGGACTATTTAAGCATACAAAAAAGAAAAAACACAAAACGTTTGGAAAGCAGAAAACCGCCCGGATTTGTGAAAAGAAATCAAAAGCCCAGTCGGTGACGTGGCAAACCTTGTTGCACTGCTGGGACGTGATACTTCACCGTCATGTTAGACAGACACCATAAAAAATTGGTCAACTGAAAGTCAGTATTGAATGACATTTTTTTAACAGAAGGCAATGATTTTATAAGTCGAAGATATTTATCATTATAACATATAGACAATTCGTTATTTAATTTATATGTTATAAACTTTAAAGTGACTGAAATTGGGAGGAAGATAGTAACAAAAAGAATAAATTGTGAAGAATCACTAAGCAATATAATAAACAATCCAAAATTATCTGATCAACCAAAATTTGCAGTTAATTTATTTAATAAATTAATCGTAATTAATGATTTTGATTCATAGTAATCTTATTATTTTCTGTCCTACTCAAATAATTGAAAATAAAAATATTATATACATATATGTACACAAAACATAGAAACAAAATGTTTTAGAGACCCTGCAGGGAAAAAAAATAGTAAGCCTTTAAAAGCTCAATATTTTGTTCGAATTAATTATCCTCTTTGTAGAAGGTTGAGATGAAAAAGTCAGTGTCAAGTGCGGGATTCGAACCCACGACCTTCAGCTTCAATACCCCGCTGCTCTAACCACTTGAGCTATCGTTACTTCCATCCACTCGGACACCAACTCCTCACTTCAATTTTACAACCGATCGAATTTTCCCTCTTTTTGTCATATTTTCAAGTGCCATGAAATCAGGATTCGTTTACCAGCGAATTCTTATGAAGTGCCCACGGGGAGCTGTTAGTGAGGTAATTACTTTTTTAAATTATAAAATTAATAAAAATTTGCTAAGTGGTCATAATTAAATAATTACAATTAATTATTCTTTTTATCTAAGGTTTTTGGTTGAGGTGAAAAAGTCAGTGTCACGAGCGGGCTTCGAACAAACGACCTTCGGCTGATTACACGACATTTGAAATATGGTCAAAAAATTCGAACGGTTGTTAGTTGAAATGAAGGGTTTTTGTCCGAGGGTATCGAAGTCCCGATAACTCAAGTAGGTCAGAGCAGCAACGTATTGAGCAGAAGGCCATGAGTTCGAATCCCGCTTGTGATACTAATTTTTCATCCCAATCAAAAACCTTAGATAAAAAGAATAATTAATTGAAACAATTGCTTTGGTTTACTAATCAAATACGGGTTAATCTATATTTTATAATGTGGATACTTTTAGGGCCAGCAAGATACACTGGTCATCGTAAACCCTACCGTTCTCTTTGCTATATTTTTCCTTTCCCTCCCGAATTTTATTTCTACTATGTTCTTACTTGCATTAGACTTTTAAATATTTTACATGATTTTAAATTAGCTAAGAGCCTAAAGTGACCAGCGTTACTAGCTAATTAATGAAATTATATTATAATTAATGTGAGTACATTTCTAATCATAAAAATCATTAAATTTGTATATTTATTTATGCTTTGAACACACCTTGACTATGTGGGAAAATGTGTGGTGTGGTGTTTATTCCTTGATTATTTTATTCATTTATAACCTGCTTCCGTTCTGAGCTTTACACATTTACAATCTTTCAATGTTATAAATTAAATGTATTTAAAAAAATATCACTAAATAAGATAAAAAGAATGTAATAATAAAAATGTATGACTGTGTAGTATGAGAATATAAATAATGAATATCTGAAACAAGGTATGGTCGTAAAAAAAAGCAAATTCAGTTGTTACTGTCAAGGTTTCGACCTATTTTAGGGTCGTCATCAGGGCAATAACCTTAAGATAGGTCGAAATTTTGGCAGTAACAACTGAATTTGCTTTTTCCTAAGACCATACCGTGATTCAAAGTGTTCCTGAGTGAAAAAGTGGTCGATACTTCCAACATTGGAAATATAAATGATCAAAAATAGGATTTTTTCATGAGAGATAGAGATAAAGTGATTGTTTTATGAAGGTATTTCAACTATGAGTGTAGTACTATGAATCGTCAGAGCCCATATATAAGTATTTCCTGTTCGAATTCAGGGCTGCAGTATTAACAAAACGGTTCACAAAACCTTCTCAAGATTTGCAGTGAGAGTATCATCTTATAAATAAATGGGGTGCTATGTCAAGGATAACTGGGACCCTGCATGCGAAATCCGTTGTAAAATTGAACAAGCTAGAAATTACTTCAAGAAAATGAGGAAAGTCTTACAAACCGGGGCTTATCTATCAGGCTACATACTCGAAAACTTCGATCCTATGTGTTCAGTATACTTGTGTATGGGGTTGAAACTTGGACCCTTACGGACACATTATGCCGGAAACTGGAAACATTCGAAACGTGGACGTACAGACGAATTCTGAAGATATCTTGGACAGCCAGAGTCACTACTGTGGCTATTGTACAGAGCATGAATAAAATAAAGGGAAGAAAATTACAATTTTTTGCACACATAATGCACAGTGAGAAAGATCATCTGCTGCAGGTTATCCTTCAAGGAAAAATAGATGGGAAACGGGGCCTAGGGCGTAGAAGAACATTCTGGCTTAAGGACTTAAGCCAATGGTCCGCAGTGAACACAGCTGATCTATTTAGAATAGGTTTGGATTGAAACCAGTTCGGGCTACTGATCGCCAACGTTTTACGAGGAGATGGCACTTGAAGAAGAAGAAGCATTCGAACCCGGGACGACAGTGATAAGCGCCGTGGCAACACCTTAACCGTTGCGGCCACCGACGCCCCTAGATAAATAAATAGATAAAGAGAAAAAAAGAAGAGAGGGGGCGAGAGAGACGGACAGACAGAGAAGGAGTCAAATATTGTTACACAGCTTACAATGATATAAGAATTAATAATAAAAAATGAAACCTTTTTCTAATATTGTCAATTTTGATCTAATATTGAACAAATTTAGATTGAGTGGCTGTCCTATGAAGATCAAATATGGCAAAACACACTGTTTAAATATAAATAAAGAAATTAAATCAGTTAAACAAAAAGGCAAAAGTTTGGCAAACCCGCGTAGCAGCCGCGAATTGCTGGTTTTCCCTCAATCGCGACAATTTCCATATCGTTTCTCATATCCTATCAGCTCTTAATTCGCTTAACTACTCAGGATGTATTTATTTAGTTAACAATAAACGCTGTTCTTAGCAATTGTAGGGCTTATTTGACTAATTGATTTAATTGGTCGGTTTTTGTTTATTCTTTTTGTTTGAACA
The DNA here is from genome assembly GCF_000648675.2 of Cimex lectularius. Taxonomy (NCBI): domain Eukaryota; kingdom Metazoa; phylum Arthropoda; class Insecta; order Hemiptera; family Cimicidae; genus Cimex; species Cimex lectularius. The sequence goes on along the minus strand of NW_019392904.1, from coordinate 193,649 downwards.
ATTGTTTGAAATCGTTTGGTTAGTCGCACATTATAAAAGCTTTTAAAAACGAAATGTATTGTTGTCATACATAGCCAACTTCTACCTAACGAACCAAAATTATCAGGTAAACATAAAAGTTAATAAGAATGATCTATCGATTCAACTGTTGTTACAAAGCAAATAAATACTTAGTGCGAAACAAAACAAAAATCAAACAAATATAATTTACGATTTAGTTATTGACACAATCGATGAAACTAAACTCTGAAATAAACTGTTACTATTACTATAATATTATTTTCGATTTTTTTGCACATATCAGCGTTTTGCGCGCCGCGCGTGAATGCAAGCTTTGCGTATCAATCTAACGCCTGGGTCGAAGGCGATTTTTTTTGCAATGCCGGTTTGCCAAGCGTCAATTATTTATTATATGAGAATATTTGATGCCAACCAGTTTATGTAGCCAACTACACATTGTCAAACGACTTACATGAAACCCTCAAACGCGTCTCAAAAGACAAAAGCTAAACAGACGTAACAGATTTCTTAAAACATAGCGGACAAACGGTCAAAACTGGCTTCATAATCAAAGGCTCATTTATATAACTATTTTGAGACCCAGTTGGACATACGGCATCGAATTCTAGGAGTCCCAAACCCTACAACCAAAAATTCTTCGAACCACTGCCAATGTTATTTCTATGGATTCAATCTTACCATTTACAATGAACTTAATATACAAAATGTCTTGAAATACAAAAAAAAACGCTACAAGAAATTTCACAAACAATTATCCAGTCACAGAAACCATCATGCCAGCCACATTTTAACCTGCACCCTTCCAACTATCCGCCCCGGCGGCTGAAGCGTCACTGGCCTTGCGACCTCCTGAGTATCAGTAATAGTGATTAACACTAATGTATAGGTAATGTATGAGTAACTACTAACGAGTAGTTACTGTTTTTATTAATATTTTTTATGTTTCTGTGTATTTTTTAAGTTCATTTTGTTTTACTCCACCGTCTAAGATGTTATCAAATTTACTTAAGCTCAGCAATTGGCGCAGGTGTAAATTAAAAAAAAATATATATATTTATTAAAAATATATGCAATACCTAACACCCTAGTGAAAACAATGGTTTTTATGAAACACTATGAATAACTTCTTTCAATAAATTAATCTTTCTGTAAGGTCTTGGTTGAGATAAGTCAGTGACACGAGCGGGATTTGAACCCACGATTCGGCTAAATACGCCGCTGCTCTACCACTTGACCTATCGTGACCTCGATCCACTCGGACATCAACTTCCCGTCTCAACCCCACCTTTTGAATTTTCCCTCCTTTTTGCCATTTTTCAAATGTCGTGTAATCTATTCAATTCTCGGCGCCAAATGAAGTGGCCACGGCGAGCTTTAGTCGATATACTTCATTTTACTTATTAAATTTATTAAATTTCGTGGTCCAATTGACCAAATAACTGCCTTCAATTAATTAATCTTTTCTAAGGCATTGGTTGAGATAAAAAAGCCAGTGTCGCGAGTGGGATTCGAACCCACGGCCTTCGGCTAAATACGCCGCTGCTCTACCACTTGAGCTATAGTGACTTCGATCCACACGGACACCAAATTGAAAAATGGCAAAAAGGAGGGCAAATTCGAAAGGTGGGTTGAGATGGGAAGTTGCTGTCTGATGGATCGAAGTTGTTTATAGGCCGACAAACGCCTAAGATTATCGCCGGCCCTATGCGTGTTTTTCTTTTAAACTGTAGCCATTTGAACGTCTCGATCTGGTTACTGACACTCTGGTTTTAAGAGTATACTACTTGATATCCGAGCCTATCATTTGTACCTCAGGTTTTCAAATAAATAAAAGAAACAAAATATACATTACATATGTATACATCACCACAAATATAAATGCGGGCCATATTCACTCACCCCAGAGTACTCAATATTCCTCGGGCGGGATTATAAGCAAGCAGTTCCTTTCACACTAAAAAATTCTTAATACACTAATAAAATACTTCCTTTCAAATAAATTAACCAAACACAACACTTGATAGAAACGTAGAAGTCTGGTCACATTCACTCCCCCAGAGTATTCGAGTTGAACTCACTCCACCCTCAATAACTTACTTTTACTCTCCAGAAGTCACACATTCACGGAGTACTCAATATTCCTCGGGTCGAGGTTATAAGCAACCCCTTTCCTTTCACTCTAATAAATAACTTTCATTTCAACAAATTAAACTAAATGCAACACTCGATAGAAATATAGAGGTCTGGTCACATTCACTCCGCCAGAGTACTCGAGTTGAACCCACTCCACCCTCGTTAGTAACTTACCTTTACTCTCCAGAAGTCACACATTCACCCTAGAGTACTNTTCATTTTAATAAATTAACTTAAACACAACACTCGATAGAAACGTAGAAGTCTTGTCACAATCATTCCCCCTCATATTCCTCCTGGCGGGATCGGTACCATAAAAATGAAATAATAATATATAACGATGATGAAGGGGCTGGATACCTATTCATAACCAGCTTTTTCTTCTCACTTACTAAAACATTATAATACATTGGCTAGCTAATTTATAGATATTAATAGTGATGATAAAAACAATTTAAAATTTTGACCAAATAAACTATAGTCGCTAAGATAAAATATCAATATTTTAATGTATGTAAAAACTTAATTTATTTATTTGCTTTTAGGTGTGTAATTGATTTCTGATTATACTGCCTGTATTAATTAATTATACCCAGAGGAAGTTTGCTATTGTAATTTTCGGTTGTTCCTTTCCTAAGTCGTTTTGTTTTAATTGTTTAATGATGTTACATTTTAAGTTTAGATTTAGAGTCGATTCTGACCTCATAATGATTTTACCTACGATAAACATATTAATTGTCAGCAGCCAAGCAATGTAAGTTAATGAAGTAGACCTTTGTAAGTCAACTTCTGATTTTATCAATACTTAATTGCCTCGGTAATTCTTGTTTGTTTTATAATTCAAAATTAATTGCAGTTCATTTTTAGCAAGAACTCAGTATATTTTTATATTACCTTTTTATTTGTACAGAAATTACACTTCATTAAATTGGTAATTTTATTAATCATTAGAAAAAGGAAACTTCTATATTTAGTTTTAGGTGAGTATTTAGTTAAAAATATTTATATTTAAATATAGGGAAAATATTTGATTTGATTGTTTAAAATAATTTCCTTAAAATTGTATTAAACACATTGGTCAATATGATTCCATTCCAACTTTTATGACCCGATCCAGACCGAACAATTGAGCATTGGATTGATTTAATTTAACTAGATGTGTAAAAATAACCGGCATCGTTCCAATAATTAAGCCCGTTGCCCTCGAGAATTATAAGGCTTATTATGCAGGTTTAGCATAATTCGGATGTAATTCCTGGCAAATTGCTACGTCCTCGATGGCATTTAGCTCGACGTGGTCAACTCGATATTGAATTACGCCTGTCTGGCAATGATGAAACCGGATTGGATAGGGCCCCGGTTAAACATCACCAGGGTTTTGCAAAATGTGAGATCCGATGTATGCTCAATTGATTGGAAGTTACACGAAACAAAAATTGAAGCTTTTTACATCGAGTACAACTTATTTCCAAAATGTTAAAAATTTTTGTTTCTATCACTCCGCGTATAGACTATGACCTGACGTGCTCAAACGTTTTCTCATCATAATTTATGTTGTTTATTTTTAAGTTACTACAAATAATTTAGTATTTCAATATTTTTCTTTGTATATTATTCCCACTTCTTCATCGTAACAACCTCCATTATTTTACTAAACGTACTCAAAAATCTTAACTGACATTACTTGTTTATCAATGAAACCTATAATTTATAATAACCATTTGAATGTATTTTAGATCATACTGTTTACCGTTTTATTACTGTGGTTGTATATGCACCTATATTTTCCTGAACCTGTCGAGCTTTCTCAATAATTGATCATCTCACTGAATAATTCTTCTTATTTATAATTTTACCTTTTTGACCAGATATCCTCCTACAGACCCATCAGCCTTCTTCCTACAATGTCCAAAATCCTTGAAAGGCTCCTCTTAAAACGACTAATCTCTATCCTAGATACTTATAATATTATTCCCTTTCACCAATTCGGCTTCCGCCCACATCATTCTACGACTCAACAAGGTTTTAGAGTTGTGGACACCATTTCCTCTGCTCTTGAGAACAAAGAGTATTGCCTCGGTGCGTTCCTAGATGTAGCACAAGCTTTTGACAGGGTGTGGCACCCGGGCAAGCTTTATAAACTCAAACGCTTCCTACCCACTCCTTATTACCTTATCCTGAAATCCTACCTAACAGGAGTGAGGTGCGGTAACGAGTTCTCTGAAATCAGGCCAATACAAGCCGGTGTCTCACAAGGGAGTATCCTTGGTCCTATCCTTTATACCATCTATACTGCTGATCTACCTACTCACCCCAATACCATCATTACCACGTACGCGGATGATACCGCAATTTTGTCCTCTAACTTGAATCCTACCCAAGCTATCTCTAATATCCAAGAACAGCTTGAGCTCACAGAAGGTTGGTGCAAAAAGTGGAGGACAAGATTAAACAGAGAAAAGTGCATCCAATGTACGTTCACTTTGAAAAAACAGTCTTGCCCTCCACTATACATCAACAATGAAGAGATACCGACTTCCACTCAAGTCAAATACCTAGGACTATACCTTGACAGCAGACTGACGTGGAATCCCCACACAAGACTTAAAAGACAACAACTCAGCAGAAGACTTGGACATTTACGCAGAATACTAGGACCAAAATCCGGGTTGACCATCAGCACTAAACTGACCTTATACAAGACTTTATTGCGACCACTTTGGACATACGGTGTGGAACTGTGGGGTTCCGCCAAACCATCCAATATCCAGCGTATCCAGTCCTTCCAATCAAAAGTCCTCAGACAAATCGTCAAAGCTCCTTTTTACGTCTCTATCCTCACTATCCACAAAGACCTCAACGTTCCTTTTGTCCACGAACTGATCCATTTCCGATTCCAAAAATTTCATACCAACCTATCTATCCATCCTAACCCTACCGCTAGAGCCCTCTCCACATATTCCCATCCCGAGAATCCACCACGTCGCCCCTTAATCTATTAAAATGAGTGCCAGCACTGGCTGGCTTCTCATGGCATGCGTCCTCCGGGTGCAGCGCTGGCATCAGTGTTAGTGCTGTGACGGAGCGGTGAACAATATACGTTGTGATCACATTTGTATTATGTACAAGTATGTATAGGCTACAAATAAATAAATTAAAAAAAAAACCTTTTTGACATTTTTTTGCTTGAGCATAGATGAATGACGAAACTTGGGAAGACCTTATAACTCCGGCACTGAGTTGGAAGGTTTTGATTTTTTTGACGAAAATCTTGTGCCCAGCGAAACTTCAAGCCTGAAGACCATAATTGATGATATCTCAGTGCATCAAAAGAAGCTGAAGAAGAGGGTGATGATACTCCTGTAACAATTGCGCCGAAAACAACCGACGATATGGATGCAATCAAAGCGCTTCGCACGTTTTTTTTCCTGTAACACCGGCTTAAATGAAGAACCCTTCAACAAAATAAACCAATTAGAAATTTCGTGTTCAATATATGTTGACTGTTTAAAAAAAATTATGATTACTTATTTTAGTCTATGCCCGTGTAACGTGTATGTTTTTCCGGCCGGCTAACTGCTTCGGTCATTGCCGGCACCACGCGTATATCTTTCTCACATTTTGAAAAATCTGCACTTTCTACTGATAACGTCATTCTAACGGCTACTCATCGGACCTTACGGTATTTGTTGCATTTCTCTTTGTATCCCTCTGCATGTGGGAAATTGAAGTATTTGACCATTTACATACACATACATTCATAATACACATTTATGCTAATAAACCTAGTTTCCTAATATTACAATTAAAGTGGAGGTCGGTAAGATGGTTGTAACCCTGCCGACCTCCTTCCATTCTCGCGAATAAATACATTCAAACGGTATGTACAAATTCCACTCATCCATAAAACTAATCCTAAGGATTTTTGATAAGCCTAAGTAAAATATTCTTAGTCGGGTGAATATGATCCCTTTTAGATGATAGATGTACAAATGAAAAGTGTTTCTCAATTATATTTATTTTACAATTTTCTTTTACACTTACGTGTTGAACTAATACTACATGTACGATAACAATATTTTCCTACACTTTTTTTAATGTATAAAATTGTATAAAAAAGGATTAGATTTTTGAACTGTGTTAAGGAAATACCTTAATACCATAATAATTACCATAATAATTAATAACCATAAGATACCATAATAATTTCTTTTCCACCCTTTATTATAAGAACTATTGAATACTAACGAATAATGAAAGTTCTCTTTTGGTATGATCAAAAAGTATATTGATCTACTATTAGAGAGCTCAGTTGGAAATATGTTTCAAACTTTCTATACACTGTGTTACAATGTTTTTACACAATGTTATTTAAGTGATGTGACAATACTTAAAAATAGGCATTTATCTCATCGGGGAGCAATGGAAAAACCGTTGAGTAAGTCAATGAAAAATTGGAACGTCTTCAAACCGGTGCCAAAGAAACGTAAGCAGCTTTTTCAACTTTCCCACTCATCATTGTTATTTTTCTAAAAACATAAATCTATAAATCTGGGCGGGATTTTTTTCCAAATTTTCACAAATAGCAAAAGAATTTCAATAATGTTTAAAAACGTCTAGATGTAAATTTGAAGAATCCTTAATGATAACAGTAAAAATATATGAATGAATACAACAGTAGAAAATTTTTAGATGAAAAAATAAACGCACAATTATTTCATAAAAAGTATGGATTTGTGGTTCAAATTGTTCATTAATTAAAAATTATATTTTCTACCTTTGGTTATTTTTTTAATCGTACAAACACTATTTTTGCTTTCGTTTTACTCCGACGTAAATTTATTATATATTTCCATTTAATAGAAAAAGACGTTTCTATAATTTATACTTAATTATAGAAAAGCAAATCCTGATGTTATGAAGCTAGGGATGAATGAAGTAACCAGATACAGTAGTTTTAGTTTTGCGCCATTACATTTTTTATCATCTATGTCCAACTGTTTGCAATTAGCATATTTTCAAAATAAAATGTGATTTGTATCGAGAAAAAATGAATGGGGGATCGCAGTAGCCTTGTGGTTACCGTGATAGACTCTTGGATCGTGGACTCTGCGGTGTTGGGTTCGATTCCCATCGTCCCCCCTGCCCCTTTTTAACGCAACCCTTCCCCCGTAACTATGAATAATCAAGTAATTAACGGAACCGCACTCTGGCTAATATGTAAGCTCATAAGGTCATTAAAAACCTAATTTAAAAAACATTGAATTTCCTAGGTAATTCGAGGTGCTTAAATCAATTGGATCTTTTTTCTATTGGGCTTCATTAGAATCGTGTACGACTCTTGTATTAAAAAACGTTTTTATCATCGGCATCAAAGGAATCTGAAAAATCCCATGTTTTTCTCTCACTTACCGAACCGTGGTTGATTCTAGAATCGACTGATTTTCCCAGGAGTAAGTGAAAGTGCAGTGAATGAGTGCCAAGGGCATAAAACCGCGCTTATGAAAGATTTATTGTTTAATTTTTAAAATAAAAATATAAATGAGTTGAAAATATAAATTGCCCATTGAAACAAGAATTAATTCAATGAAATAATCATAATAAAATATCAGTAAAAAATCAATTAAAATATTTATTACTTTCGTTTATACTATTTTACGAATATATATCAAAATCAATCAAATATAATTCATAAAATAAGTTGTTACAATGGTATAATAGTTTTCACTCTTTTCTTCAAATTCATTTAGCAATAGTGTACAATAAACATAATAGTTGCATAAAAAGTTGCAGTCGTTGAAAAATAAAAAGTAGTTTTTACCAATTCATAAAACTTGAGAACTTTTATTAATTAATAAGGGCGGAATTAATCTACCTTTTTCACATAGGTAACAAGTCATTTTTGTGGAAAAAATAGATTAATAAAAACACATATAGGTATACATAACAAAAATAGGTTTTTTTAGTTATTAATTATTTACAATTCCACCACAATTGCTGCACAGGCAATAAATCGTGTGGTTTGAGGCGTTCAAGTAGTCTGGTTATATCGTATGTTTGACATTAAACATATAAACTTTTTTTAATGTAGTGGCCTGTAAATGGTGGGTTAGTGTGATTTTGTGGTTAGTTCTTCTATTTTCTCTAATGTTTCTATTTTAGTATTCATATTTCATGTACCAATGATTTTCACTTTCATTTTATTTACCAATTTTTTCATTGGTACATCAAATATGAATACTAAAATAGAAACATTAGAGAAGATAAAAGAACTAACCACAAAGACATATTAACCCACCATTTACAGGCCACTGCATTAAAAAAGTTATATATGTTGTATGTGAAATAATTGGTCGACTCAGTTGATTATTCCGAAGCAGTTGTGAAATTCCGCAGTTGATGGCACAGGCCCAGATCTGGATGTCATAATTTCACATAAGCTTGGGGACCTGTTAGTAAAATAAGAGTTTATATTTTAAATGGAGAGTTCCTGCCCATCAACCAGTACATGATGATTGTTTTATTCTTCTTTCTAGATCGCAGGTATAGGGTAGGCCACAGGCTTTTAGCAGTCCAGCATGGATTTGTTTGTACTAATAACCACGTGTGGCACTACGGTGAAGAACTAACATTGGGCGTTCACAGTCTTATATTTTCAACTTGACTTAACATACGTTAATAGTTAACACACGTCGTGAATACCCAATTTCTCAGTCAACCAAGTATCAAATCTTTAGACTCTTCCACATTTATTCTAAAGCTCCTCTGGGAAGCGTTTAAGTAGTCTGGTTATGTGTTTGAAATCCACATGTAACTTTTTCTATGTAGTTGTAGCCTGTAAGTGGTGGGTCTCTCTCTTCTCCAATGTTTTAGTATTCATATTTGATGTACCATTGTGAAATAATTGTTCGACCCACTTGGCTATTCTGAAGCCATTGGGTGATTCTGCAGTTCCTGGTATAGACCCAGATCTGTATATTATAATTCCACATAACCTCGAGGGCCTGTTGGTAAAATACGAGCTTATACTTTACATGGAGAGTTCCTGCGCATCAACCAGTACATGAAGATTAATTGTTTTATTCTTTTTTCTAGTTCAGGTACTGGACAGGCCCTAACACACTGTCTTGTAGCATAACCACGTGCGGCATTGCGATGAAGAACTAGCATAGAGCGTACTCAATTTTTTTCTCAAATATTTTTGGCTCGACTCAATAGTCATTAACCTCAATCACACATAGTGAATACACCATATTATCAGACAGCCAAGCATCAAGTCTTAGACCCTTCCACATTCATTCTAAAGCTCGTCTGGGAACGCCTCTTCCTCGCCAGTTCCTGGGAAATTTAAGTCACTGTGATGTGAACGACAGAACTAGAAGAGATTGTTGGCAGCGAACAGGCTGACATACTACTATAAAAAGTAGAACCTACATATTAGCACACCCTAAATCATTCCAAAAGAAGAAATGGACGAAGGACGAAATTACTTCGCACTGGATATCCCCGCTCCGTAGTATTCTCATGATGATGATGATCACCATCATCATCGCACTGGATAAATTATAATTTCTCTTATTCTAAGTTTTTTTAATTTAAATCATTATTATAAGAAAATTGGAATAAAGGGTATGCTTGTTTAGATGGTTCAATTAGACTCCATACGTATTTACGTTCAAGAAGACGTAAGATTAGCATGTGCTATCAAGCAGAATGGAATGAAATTAACAGCGACTTCAAGATAGTATCACGCAGGTTGTTAACAATAACGATCCTACTTGTCGGAAGAAGAATCCCGCGGTGGTCCGAGCTGTGTGTGTTGTCCTTCCGGTGAGAAAGTCCTTCCTTCAGGAGTGGGGCCGGCGGAGGGGATTGTGGCATAACACCCTTACGTTATCAGGCTCACTTTCCGAGTGACTTTCACCAAGTTAAGAGTCATGCGGCTCGCCCAGCTATTGATGATCGCGGCCATCATCGCGCCGGCCATCGCCCAGGATGGAGGATTTGAACTGCCGGTCCAGCTCATCGGATTCCCAGTCATCATCATCGCCGTGAGGATGGCCAACTTCATCAAAAAACTCACGTACGCCCTTAACCCGAGTAAGTACGCAGCTGAATACAATACCTGTTCATGTAGAGTGAAGTTCACCCATATGTAATTCGGGCAGAATTTATGTTTATTTTATTCTATCAAACATTTTTATGTCCTTGAACGAGAGTTTTTGATAGATAAAGAGATAGTTAGATAGAAGGATAGAAGGAGAGAAAGATTGAGAGAGAGAGAGAGAGAGAGAGAGAGAGAGAGAGAGTGAGAGAGAGATACAAACAGTTTGACGTACTAAGACAGCATAAAAGGGACAAGGAATATGTGCGTAGTGCACACAGTGATAAAAGAGATGATCAGAGATAAATAGAAACGTACAAAACGACAAGCGGACAGATAAACGAGGTAAACACACAGAGACATAATATAGACCAATATTCAGAAATACTTTTAACATAAATATTTTAATTTAAATCATTAAACATCCTTGGCAATGATGGAACTGACTCGGTCTTCAAGGAAAGCTGAAATCGCCTGTAAAATCTTATGTCAATCTGTAGACATATTTATGGTTGTTTTGCCCTGATGATGACCTTAAAATAAGTCAAAAGCTTTGCAGTAACAACTAAATCCGCTTTCTTTTTGAAGACCATATTTTGAACCAGAGTGTTCATAAGTGAAAAAATGGTCGATGCTTCTAATACTGAAATCCATAATATTTCTATTTCTTCTAATAAAAAAACAAAATTTTAATGTCCACATAAAGTAAATGCAAACAACATCCTCTGATATATATGAATCGGGAAGAAACAGTGTCACATACTCAGAAACATTTACTGCAGAACAATGTGAGAAACTAAGGAACCGCGGGAACGACGACCACGCATAGGGAAGCATAAACTTCACCACGGTGTTCATCAAATTGGAGTGTTAATTAGAGGAAAAAATGCGCTCTGTGGTTAACTTTATCATTTACTAGAGAAATAAATGAGACCATACAGTCGATTATCACCCGAAGAGATTTTACAGAATGAGACCACAAAACAGTCACTCCTTCAATTTAGACTTTCTAGTACACCAACGCTAATCTGTTCTTGTTAAAAACATATTGCCTGCTTTTTATTAAGATGAACTGCAATTTTATTTTGAAGAACTTTCTATTTCAAGAACTTCCTATGCATGATATTTCGTTATTTAACCTGTTGGAGATTAAATTTTATGATGGATTTTGTCTGCTAGTCGGTTAATTGAACCGGCACTGGGTCGCAAAGCGGAAACTTTTTTTAATGGCGTGTAGGCTATGTGATTCAGTGTTGGTTCCACCCAGTGGAATTTTTATCCGTCATTCATTTTTTTTCTTTTGACGAGTAATGTGTTAAAACAGGATATGTCTAGTCATAAAGGCTGGAGGAACACCAACAGAAACTCGCTCAGTAAGGAAATGAAGGATAGAATGATGAACCATAGAAAAGTCTCAATTTTCTGGTTAATAGGTTGAGGTGTACTATTTTAACATGGATATGCTCATGGGCTGAGAAAAATAATGAATAAATAAAAAATAAATTTTGTGTCATCGAAGGACTAACCAAGGATTTGGTTATGTTTGGTCGGATAAGGTTAGGGTTAGTTAGATTAAGATAAATTGTCAAGATTGGTTATGTACTAAAGTTAAAGTTAGGGTTGAGGACGGATTACATTTCCATGATCCCACGGTTTTACGTCCAACGAAGAAAATATGTTAGTCAGCTTTTTATGTTATTATGTAAACATTCAATGTTTATGTACCCTTGTATTACAGTTAAATTATCAAAATCAGTGATTTTTAAGAAAAGAAAAGTGGGGGTATTAGGTTACCGCATAGTTTTGGTAACAAAGTTATTGTGTATGCAAAATAATTCAGAAAAATCTTACTTATCCTAGTAGATTTTGTATTTTTTTTGTGATTGGGATAAAAATATTTATTTAAAAAACTGGTTATTTTATCATGTCTATCAATTAATCAACTTAAAATAATACTCAATAAAAGCTTATTAATTATTACCAAGTTTGGTGTTTTTACGGCATCCTCAAAACTTCTGATTGAAATGTGATTTCAAACCCAATTTTTTTCGAAAACGAATGCGTGTATAGTCGTTAAATGTTTTATCTTAAATTAATACTAAGGTCATATCTGAAGAACAAAAGCAGACCCCGTGATCAGTGCGTTTATGAATTTTAATGCTGTTAACAACTTCAATAATATACAAAAAAAATTGTAGATTAAGTATCCTTCTTAAAGCTCTCACATATAATTTTCTGGAACAAATTTTACCCCCTTGGGTTTATGAGACTCAATAAAAGAATAATATTGATCAATTATTCTAAAATATTTAATAATCTGACTAAAAAGTCAATTAAATAGTGAATGTGTTGCAATAAATTTGGATTTTATCGCAAGAAATTTGTTTTCTTCAGTCATATATGCAATTTGCTAAGAAAACTGCGAATTTGAGGGAAAAAAGGATTCTTTTAACGAATTTATTTTAGGCACAAATACAATAAAGTATGATATAGGAAACAACCTTTACAGCAATCACAAAACGTTTACTAAAATGACATAAAAGGAACACAGTTTTATCTATGCCTAATCTAAACGAATTTAAACCTTTGCGCGTTGCACATATTATTTTTACACTCCACACATATAGGTTTTATCTTCCTCTCCTTTTCCGATTTGGAATATGCATACTTCCGCCATTTTGAAATTCGTCTAGATGATTTTATATAACTTCTTTATCTGAAAAAATTCTTCTCTACTTGGAGCAACTATTTTTCATCTTACGAAGAAACCCAAAATGTCTTTTACTTGGTATAACGTTCTTGTATATTGTACAGCCAAGTTGGTCCCAAGTAAATACTAGAAAATGAATAATTTTTTACTCAAAAGTGAATGCTGGATACAAAACGTAGTCCTGGCAGATGCAAAGCAAGATTTGGGAGTGTCTACGGCCAAAGCACAGAGATGACTACGAGTGACCAACTTCTCACCCAATAAAAAAACGCATTGCGTTGATTAAAAAAAAGTGCGGGAATCTCTGTATGCTCTTGATTCTTTGAAGTATTTTTAACCTGGTCCAACAGACACTAGTATGTTTGTATTAAAGTTAAACTTTGAAACTTCATAATATATTTTGTATTTATTAGAAGAAAGTGGAGGTTAATATTGTTCCGGACAGAAATATTTTAAAAATTTTGATGAAGAATATTTAATTATAATAAATTAAAATTATTCATTTTCTGTTCAAATTTTATCACATCATCAGTTATGTAGGGTTACACAATAAGTTAATTATGACAAAAAGATAATGATATTTTAATAACACTTTATAATTTTAATAACATCACCGAAAATTTATTCAAGCAATTAAAACAGAGAAAATCTTAAAGAAATAAAGAGAAAACAGTTTTGCCTGCACGGTTGAGTTTTATTTTAATATATAATTTACTAGCTTTTCTAAGATTTTCTGTTTTTTCAACTAAAATATTTAACTAATACGATCATCACGTTTTAGCATAAACACGAAAAAGCTAAAAAAAATATTACCGTATAATTGAATTAGATTAAATTTTAAAATTCGAGTACGATCCATAATGATACAGCTTTTTTTATTAAAGAGAGCATGTATTTAATGCATTCTTGCAGTTACACAAATAATCTTTGGTATAAAAAAGATAATAAACTCTATTAAAGATAATTGGTTGAATAAACATTTCAAAATCGCTCTATCCCAGCAACTTATATTTAGAGAAAGTCTGTCACGTTGTGCCTTGTTAAGTGCTAATTTGAAAAAATAATCTGCGACCAAGAGAAGAAAAGTGATGCAAAGTATCTCGACGTAACTGTGTTCAATTTGTTATTTTTTTACCCCTTGAGCTTTGAATTGGTTGGGAACAAGGTTCTTTTCGCAATTATTCCAATTACGCTAATAAAGAGCGAAATCACACTCTGCTAGCCAGGTGTGTAAGTTGGAAAATTTCACTTTTCATCGTTGTGCATAAATGTCGTCGAGAGGGAAATTAATAATTATTTCGACAGATGAAACAAACAAAAATCACGTTTTCTTCCTTTCTGTTGTTTTTCAGTCTTTCATAATTCTACAGTTTTGTAGCAACTGTGATTTGTATCATAATTGCGGAATTTTACGCGTTATGTCTTGAGACAATATTTTCTTATTTCAAGCAAAAAAACAATACTATTACATTTTATCATAGAATGCAATTAGGTTCTTTCAGAGTTTATCGATAGCGGTTGTAACACTTTGCTGTAAATATACATTTGCTGTAAACAAATCCATTTTCTTTCCAGCTTTTCTAGAAAATAGCTTTCCCACAATTGAAAAGCTTCTGTTTGTAAAAATTCCACGCATTTCTGTTCACTTTTGCCGAGAGGTGAAACTGACTAACATTGCATCGAAATTGTTTAAAAATAAGCCTACTTAATGACTAAATGTTTAACAGGTAAACAAAAGGTGTGCTAACGATACTGGCGCCGAATGTAATAATTTCCCAAGATATTTTCGGGTCTGTTTTAAAAGAAAACTCACAATGATCAATTATGCTGAGTTTGCACATAGACGAAAACGCAGTACAGAATATTCTCGCTGTCATGCTGATTTGTACTGATGGAAACAAGTTTTCCCTAATTCGGTGTGAAATGTATATATTGTGGGTAATATTGGCGCCGGCAAACTACATTGGTCATTACGACTTTTCTTCTTCTTTTATATAATTTTATTTTTCTTCTTTAATTTTATACAATTTTATTAATTTTTCTGAGACTGTAGCCGTTATACTCACCGACTCTCTAGTCTCTCTCTACCTCAGGGCTTTGCCAGATAAAGTAATATACAGGGTGACGCGATAAATGTCGAAAATTTCAGGAGGTGTTTCCTCTCACCGCATGCGACAAAAAACCCCTGTCCAAATCTCAACGGTAAAAAGTAATTTAAGGTTTTTTTCCGACTTAGGTCCACTAAATTGCTTATAAACTTCAGAATTACTGACTGTAGAAAAATCCGGTCTGTACCACCTGAAAGAACGATAAAGTTGCTGTAAGAAAACGAACCTTGCAAAATTGATGGAAAAGTTCTGCACGAAAAATTCATAAAAAACAAAAACGATGAAATTTGGAATTTTTTGAAAATGTCGGATTGGTAACTATTAATAACTACAAACTCCTAGCGTTTTGAAAATTTTCTTAAAAGTTTCCCATCCATTAGCTTACAGGGGTATACCCAACTTTTTCGATTGCGCTTCTGGAAGGCGTAAAATTTTTGCATTTTTTGGCTCTTGAGTTTCGTGTCAGTTTTTTATAGTTCGATTCAAACGGTTTGCTTTATGTTATCAGCTGACAACATCCTCAGGTTGGTGACTTAAAATATGTCTTTTTTTCCTAATGAACATCTTGCTAGATGCATATGCTATATGATATGCATTTCATTTAAGTTTATTGCAGAACGGTAATTCCAAGGTCGTTTTCCACAGCGAGACGTCCCGCAGATCGCACCTGAAAACGGCTTCATCAGAGAGAATGACACAACAATGTTATATGTAGTTTTTTTCCTATATGACAAATACAATCGTTTTATTCCGACAAAAGTATATAATTCTAGCCAGCCAGAATACATTTCAGATAGATTTCAGCATAGAAAATTGCAGATCTTATTATAAATTTCTAAAATATTGTTTACTTGCATTAACAATTACAGTTTTTGTCAATTTAATGTATAACTTCTCTACCCAAAATGTTTTGTGGCTTTTTTTGCCCTCAAATTTATGTTTGTTCTTGAATTGTATTATTTTCAAAATAACACGTTTTCAATAAGAACAATCAACAAGCACATTGAATTTCGGTTAATTTTTTAAAAATATTTTAGGCTTTAAACATAAGAAAAGAAAGTAATATTTATACTTGCTGTATGATTTTTTGAGAGAACAGGTACGTCCAAATCGAATTGCATTCAGCAGTTTTCAGTGCTAAACATAAGCTGTTTCAATCAGCCTTCCTCAGGGCTTAGCCAGACTAAAATTGAAGTAACTAACTATTTATGGCATTGTCGATGCGTATTTACGGATGGAAAGCGTTACGGCCCAAAACATCGGCCATTTTATTTCCGAGAGGAAAAATATTGCAATTTCATTGTAGGCGCAGATTATGGGAATATCATTAAATGTGCGTACGAATATTTCAATTTAATGAAAGTTAATGGTTACCATGGTGGCCTCGTCGAAATGGTCGCCGCCACGGTAATGTAGGCAAATTTTAAATTATGAACGTACTATAGTTATGCGGGCGAAAAATTAGACTTATTATTAAATTTCAATTAATTAAGGTTTTTAGTTGAGATAAAAAACTCAGTGTCACGAGCGGGATTCGAACCCACTTGAGCTATATTTACCTTGATCCACTCGGATCTGGCTTCCTATCTCAACCCCACCTTTTGAATTTTCCCTCCTTTTTTCCATTTTTTTTTTTTTTTAATTGCCAGGTTTTTTATCTCAACTAAAAACCTTAATTAATTGAAATATATTAATTGGCCAAGCGGACCACTAAAACTAGTCAACTTATTATTAAAGCTGAATTTTTTTTAAACAATTTTTATATAAATTAAATGAAAAGGCACAGATATTGAAAACATCTATTTCAGTGTTTAAATTGAAAAAACGTAGATTGTATAAAATTATAAAATAGCATAACTGAGCATGCAAACAGTGACTAAATGATTGAATAATTTTAAAAAAATTAAGTCAACGCTTTATTATGTGGATAATGATGATTATGAATGTGGATACTAGGAAGTCGGGTATTTTATTCACCCAACTGCTTATTGCCCAACCATTATACTTTCCAAGTTAATGAGTTCTAGGTCACTGTCGTTGCTCTAATTTCTTTTACTGTTTTCATTGTATCCCATGTTATGTATCCATTGAGCGATTGCTTTGCATTCATTTCGATTGTGAGTATAAATGTACTTTCACTTCATTCTTGCTAGTATTTCGTAAATTAATGTCAATTGTTTAAAATTGATCAAGTTTGTTTTAATTAAAAACAGTCAATACAGTGACTTACTCTGGAATGTAACGAAGCGAGTCAATACGGAAAGTTGATCAAAGTAATCAACTGATCAATAAGGCCAAAAAAGGAAGCCATTGCGTCATTTGGAGTTCGGTTTATTTTTCAAGTTACTAAACGGTATGAAAATAGTTTGAACTGGTTGAGAAAACACTATTGAAGTGCACGGTGGCGCAATATATGCCCTAGACTAAGGAGGGCTTCCCTCGTATTTAACTCTCCCATATTCATCTCGTCCGCGGTCACGATTTTCCGAAGCTGGAAACGTCGGGAAGAGGTTTCATAACGAGTTTTTATACGGTGTTTGTCGGGGTTTAGAGTTTGTGGTTTTTGGTCTGGCCATGTCACGTGCCCGAGAAAATCGAAACCTTCATCTCAGTGCGTCAAACCATCGCCCAATGGTTAATTAAATATTCATACACTTGAGTCTTCCTGTCTTTTTAACAGATTAAATAGAAATAGTTTTAAAAACCATTTCCTAACAATCATAGAAAACATACAGAAATGATATTCTAAATAACTATTCATCAATGGTCTACTTTACGAAAAAAAATTATCAACGTATAACTAACTTACTTAAATAAAATCATTGTTTTCAGACCATATAATTAATTAATTTTCATATAAGTCTTGTCGAGGATTACCACCTTTAATATTACATACGTATGAATTTAATAGGTTTTTAAAAGTGAACGATGGGTTTGTGTAAATATAATATTTAGTAAATCCTGAGCAGAATATAAAGCCAATCCAAATTAAAACATTTTTTGGTGGNTCTATCTATCTATCTATCTATCTATCTATCTATCTATCTATCTATCTATCTATCTATCTATCTATCTATCTAACTCTATCTTTCTCACACACATTTTAACATCAGTAAATAGAATATTCCATCGCCACTGCGAAAGACGAATTTACATCAGTTTTCGTCCACAATCCAAGGATAGATAAGATTTGAGTGGCCATTTTCTAAAAATAATAAAAAAACCCATGTTGACAAAGTCAGAAAAGATATAATAACTTTGTGAGTTCAGTAAAAAGTGTCTTACTTAGACGTTGAAGGTAATTTAATTATAAAATTAACTCGCCGAAATAATATAATGAAATAATTTGTATAAAAAATTATAATTACATAATAAGTTTCGAAATTTGGTCATTACCGATATTTGGGTCTGCCCATCTCGTTATTTTGACTTCTAAGGCGCGTTTACACTTCTATCACTTTCAATAGTGAGTCTGACGAGAAATGGCTGTAATACAGATCCATAACCTTGCAGATCCCACAAGGAAATCTGAGTTAAATATTTTTTTTCAAATGTCTGAAACCTCTCTACCTTTTGTAGGACGTAACCACATGTTAATGAGTACGAGTCTAGCATGTGGGTACCCAGTTTTGAAGTGTGTCGTCTGTTTGATGGGCAAAAGTGAAAGCTCGATAAACATTATTAATGAGATTAACCTAAATTACTTGATGTTACGTAATCAATACTTGATCTCCATCGATGAGATGGAATACAATTTGAATACCATTGAGTTAGCAACTTTGATCCCGTAGGCAATAAATATTGTTATTTGGATATGATTGTTCAATTTATAGGTTTGAAAAAATTAATATGCTACGGTTCAAGAATGCAGTGAGAAATTGTGTCGATAATCGGCACAGACTGAACGTTTTCAGGTGGTCTTATATGGTGCAACTGTCGATGTTGACATAATTTTTTGATGTGCAGCGGCGTCGTAAACAGTCACCAGGATCGGGGTAACGTCTTAAGAAAGCCCCAAGGACGTCCCGCAAGGACGTCTTGTGGTTTTTCGACTTCCGGTGTTTATTGTTTACGGTGCGAGAGCAGCCGGAGTCCCGTTCCAACGGAGAAAGTCATTGTCCTCAGCCGCACAGACTCGTACGAACTGGTGAGTGAAAGCCATTTCTGCCGGCTATCCGTAATGCCAGCATTTACCCTTCTTCTAATCTGTTTCACATATTTTATAATCCGGTCCCTCCTTGCATAATCAGTCACTTTATTACTGAGGATTCCTGCTTTCGAGGGTCATAAAAACTCAGCTTCTCCATCATTAAGTTTTTCATTTTTCTTATTTTGGTCCCATCACCCAATCTACTTAGGAAATAAAAAATATGGTGAAAAGACCAAGAAGACCAAAAGAAAAAGAGAAAGAGAAGGAGAAAGAGAAAGAGAAAGAGAAAGAGAAAGAGAAAGAGAAAGAGAAAGAGAAAGAGAAAGAGAAAGAGAAAGAGAAAGAGAAAGAGAAAGAGAAATAGAAAGAGAATAAAAGTTAATTGACAGGCCATAACAATACTACTTTAATATACCCTTATGTAAGTAAGTTAATACTGACGCGCTTTTGAACAACATATATAATCAAACCGTTTAATTACGCAGCAATTATATTACGTAATATTATGCTTTAAAAATGTATAAAAATTGATATTGGGTGCCTAACAGTTTTACAATGAACAAGCCATTTTAATTATTTTTGTAAAAATGTATAACCAAATGTTGAGTTACATTGTATCTCTTTATTTTTAAATTGCACATCCATTTACGTTAGGAATATCGGGAAACTAAAACAACATAATGATTTTATGTAAAATCATTTTTCCGTGTAGAAAAGTATAGTGTTTAGTGACCGTTAATGATTATTTGGAGACTGTGAGAAGTGATTCGTTCTGATGTGGGTTTAGAAACACATGTTTTTATCATGCCAACGTACAATGATGTACAAAATATGGAAATTTTATGTTTAATCAAAGTATTACACAGAAAACACGCTTTGAGTGAGTACAAATACTTTGATTAAACCTGAAATCCCTATCAATGTATAAATTCATTTTCACATATTATATGTATTTGTATAATTTAAACAATTTTTATAAATCCCAGGCCCTGAAGATGATCTCAATAAAGATGGAAAAGTTGGCCCGATAAACAAAATGTTTTGCTGAACCCATATCACACCAGACTGCATCTCCGGATTCCTAAATTATCGTAAAATCATTTATTCCTCCTTATAGTCCCAGTGTTTTAAACTACTGCCCGAAAACTTTATTTACATTCTTCTTTTTTACATTCTTCTTTTTTTTCTCAACGGTTTTTATATATAAACGGAACGACAAAATCCAAATGAAATTGGATTACATCTACCAACTCTTCAGTGTCGGATATATTGATGATGACGATACCAATTATTCAAATGATAGGTTCAAAGGTAATCTACGTGCGGTTCTATTTCATGCAATGGTTGTTATGACATTTCCAAAGAATGTGATTGCTACCATTACGTAAATAAAATTATAGTCGGTTTAAACAAACAAAAATTAGAGTGAGAGAGAATGAATACCGTTTAATATTAAACACTCTCAAATTTAAGTGGGGATTAGATGCCAAGAAATANATTTGGTATGAAAGAAAGAATTTTATGGGGCATGTCATCATCGGTATCGCATTTGTGGTATAAAGGGTGCTGTTGAATTGACATATTGAATTTGAAGAGGTATGCCAAGAAGTTGCCATGGTCGGTCAAGGCTTAGAGAGCCTAGAAGTCCGGAGACCTTCTTCGGTCGTGCTCTTCCCTCAATGTTTGGGAAGTATTCGTTGCTGATCCTTCCTGTAGCGTCACACAGTGTCAATCTAATGTTTGGCGTGTCCCTCAGGATATCTAGCTTGTGTTCTTCTACGCCTTGTAGGTTTGGCCGATGCCCCATTTTAATTTTTCTTATAACGACTTTACTTTGAAGGTCAATATCAATCTCATGGGCGTTTACAGTCTCTTCAATCTCTATCTCAATCAATTTTGAGATCTTAACCGCAATTAAATAAAGTAATTATAACTTCCTTGGTATTTTACGTCACTAGGAGCATCTCTTATTTAAAACATAAATAAGACCAATAGAGGAAAAAGAGTATCGTTTTAAAGAGCAGTTATGTATTGGATAAATTATTATTATATGGTTATTATAATGCAAGGATAATCTTGAATCTTTATTAAGATCATCTTCAGGGCTCAAAGTGTTTGTTTTCTGCGTAATTGTGTGTGTCTGTCGTGTTGAGAGTGATACAATTTACAATCGAAATGAAAAATATAACTTTACGAATTTGAAAAATGGCAAAAAGGAGGGAAAATTCAAAAGATAGGGTTGAGATGGGAAGTTAGTGTCCGAGTGGATCGAAGTCACGATAGGTCAAGTGGTGGAGCAGCGGCGTATCAAGCCGAAGATCGTGGGTTCGAATCCCGCTCGTGCCATTGACTTTTTTATCTCAACTAAAAACCTTAATTAATTGTAATATATTAATTGGTCAAGCGGACCACGAAATTAGTGAATTTAATGATTTAAAATGAAGTATACTTCACTAAAGCTCTCCGTGGCCATTTCATTTGTCGTCGAGAATCCAATCCGATTACACGACATTTGAAAAATGGCAAAAAGGAGGGAAAATTCAAAAGGTGGGGTTGAGATGGGAAGTTAGTGTCCGAGTGGATCGAGGTCACGATAGCTCAAGTGGTAGAGCAGCGGCGTATCTAGCCGAAGATCGTGGGTTCGAATCCCGCTCGTGCCATTGACTTTTTTATCTCAACTAAAAACCTTATTTAATTGTAATATATTAATTGGTCAAGCGGACCACGAAATTAGTGAATTTACGAATTGTTTTGATATACAAATTTATCTCTTTTGTAACCGTACAATATCAAAAATTTTAATACATCTTCGAAACATTCTTAGCTTAAAATTCAACTAATATTTAATATCAAAGGTTGTTGTAAAATAAATTTTTCAATTTACAAAAGATATGAACCATTGTATATGTTGATTGTAGTAAGTCTAGAATTATTTAAAAATCACTGATAAATTTTATATTTAAAAAGTAGAAAATAGTTCGTATATGTCACCGAGGACATGAACTTGAAGGATACTGATCTCTAGAAAGACGGATCATGCGAAGCTAAACTGCTCATTGTTAACGGCCCATGGAGATTGGGGATTGCCGATCGGGCCGGATTAGGCTTAACACGCCGTGAAACCATAGCCTGGGTTATGTAACTTTTCATTCCTTCCTATTGGAATAAAAGTGACCAAATGGATTTTTATCGCTATATTCCAGCTGGTGTATTGATGTATCAATGGAAAAATTTGGCACATACCGCTATAATATATACTGAAATTGTAAAATTTATGGAAATATCCACCCACGCTTACTTATATGTACTTGTACCTTTGACGACAACCTATTTAAAAGAAAAAATTATTTCTCTCTCTTTTCTCTCTCTTTTGCTCTCTCGCTTTTTCCCCATTCTCCTCTCTACATCACATTCTCTCTCTCTCTCTCTCTCTCTCTCTCTCTCTCACTCGCTCTCTCTCTTACTTTCTTTTTCTCTATCTCTCTCCTTTACGGAATTGGAATAAAAGTCCCTATTTTCCACTTCGATATTCAATTCTGTTTGCCATATACAACACTGCCCATAAAAAAAATCCGACCTGCTTTTGAGCGTAATGAGTAATGGCTAAATTTGCAAATGCAGCCTTAGTCACAGACCTGCGCTAGATCTCATATTTAGAAAATTTTACACTAAAGAAGTTGCCTTTTTTTAAATGTTTTCCTAGGTTCAATCATTCATCAGTTCTGGAACATGTAAATTTTTGCACTTTTTGCGAAAACTGCAAATTGAGCTGTGATGCCAGGAAATCGTCCTCGAGCGGCGCCCTAAGGAATGAAATACAATTTTAATAAGCTTTCAATTAGTCACCCTCCACTTTACCCGATTTTTATACCGCTTTACATTTATTTGCGATTTTTGGGCAAAAACGTGGTTTATCGTGCTCATGGAAAAAAGAAATTGATCGGTTTTTTCATGAGCAGGTAAAGAACGAGGTTTTTTATCCGAAAATCGCGAATAACTCGAAAACAGTTGGGCAAAGTGGAAGATGACCAATTTGAAAGCTTATCAAAATTTACTATCGATTGCTAACGGGCGCCATTCCAGGATGATTTTCTGGCTCCACAGCTCAATTTGAAAGAAGAAGGAGAAAGAAAAGAAAAAAATATTTCTCTCTATCTCTCTCTCTCTCTCTTTCCCATACACGCGCGCGCGCGCACACACACACACTCTGTCACATTCTCTCACTCCCTTTCATTCAATTACTTTGAAATCTTAAATGGGTCTATGAATAAATAAATATTGGGAATTATTAAGATTAAATATGCAATAACGACATGAACCATGATAATATGTCTCACTTTTGGAACGCAGAAAAAAATACGTAGATATTTATGGTGCTACCATTGCCTGAGAAGAAAATCCAACGATTTTGGGTCAATCGCCTATGGTCTACCTGGATGACGCGTCTACTTTCGAAACCCGCGTTATCTTTAGCGACGGTGAGACGTTAGAGATCGTTGTGCAAATGTTTTATCCTGGTAAACCCAGATGATTTCGCAACCAACGTTTGGGAAACGCGCCCGTTAAAATTGGCCAAGAGCAATTAAATACGACCCCACTACCGCCCATGGAATTATTCTAGTCTTCGTCACGTGTTCAAGCATGATCGGAATTGGTGAAAAGAAAGCCCGGTTGCTTTGATTTTTCACTTTGTCTCAAAGGTGTTGGACATATTTGGCCGGACTGACTTCACCACGTGGACGTGATATCTCGCCTCCTTACGCAATTCTGAGGAGGCGATTGAAAAGGAAGAAAGTATAAAAAGAACAGAACATGAAAGTTTAACCGAGGTTCCGGTCAATTTTCATTCCGCCTACCATGAATTTCACCTGGACAAAAATATATACACACGTACATAAATCAATTGTAGCAAAAACTGTCTATTCATACTAGCAAAAAATATTACATACTTCCGAACACAAACACACAGTGAGAGATAAAAAAGAGAGAGATTAGAAGTGAGTTGTGTCTGTGGAAAAAATAATATTATACATTTTGAGGGCAATTTGAAATATAAGTCCCGATAGATTTCTAGAAAGCGTTGTTCACCAGTTTTCTTGATGAAAATGTCAACAAGACCAATAGAGAAAATATTATAATCGTTTTAAAAGAGAGTATGTTAGATAAATTATCGGTGATTGCGAGTTAGTCCTACGGTAATCCTAATTCAAATTATGTTAATATTTATTTAATCCTTTTATGTAAGGTTTTGAAATGATAAAGCTAGTGTCACGAGCGGGATTCGAACCCACGACCTTCAG
The DNA here is from genome assembly GCF_000648675.2 of Cimex lectularius. NCBI lineage: Eukaryota > Metazoa > Arthropoda > Insecta > Hemiptera > Cimicidae > Cimex > Cimex lectularius. Next base: position 169,123 of record NW_019392904.1, on the reverse strand, counting down.
CTAAATACGCCACTGCTCTAACCACTTGAGCTACCGTAAATTCGATCCATTCGGACACCAACTGCCCATCTTAACCTACAACATATCGAATTTTCCCTGTTTTTGCCATTTTTCAAATGTCGTGGATCGCAGTCACTATAGACTACTAAATATAATGGATTTAAAAAGTAAAACGAAGTATAGCTTCACTAACAGCTCCCCGAGGTCATTTTCATAAGTTCGATGGAAGGTTTTGATTGAAATGATAAAGCTAGTGTCACGAACGGGATTCGAACCCACGACCTTCGGCTAAATACGCCACTGCTCTAACCACTTGAGCTATCATGACATCGAACCACTCGGACAGCAACGCTCCATCTCAACCTAAAACCTTTCCAATTTTCCCTCTTTTTGTTATTTTTAAAATATCGTATAATCAGGATTCGACTCTCGGCGGCATATGAAGTGGCCACGGGGAGCTGTTAGTGAAGCTATACTTCCTTTTACTTATTAAATCCATTATATTTAGAGGTCTATAGACCAAATTAATACTTTCAATTACTTAGTCTTTTTATGTAAGGTTTGGGTTGAAATGAAAAAGTTAGTCACGTGCGGTATTCGAACCCACGACCTTCTGCTAAAAACTCCGCTCCTCTAACCACTTGAGCTATCGTAAATTCGATCCATTCGGACACCAACTTCCCATCTCAACTTTCAAACTTTCGCATTTTAGCTCGTTTTGCCATGTCGTACAATCAGGATTCGCTTCTCAGCGATTTATGAAAATGGTCGCGGGGAGCTGTTGTGAAGCTATACTTCGTTTTACTTTTTAAATCCATTATATTTAGTGGTCTATAGTGGCTGCGATCCAATGGCTTGAAAAATGGCTAAAAGAGGGAAAATTTGAAAGGTTGTAGGTTGTGATGGAAAGTTGTGTCCGAGTGGATCGAAGTCACGATTGCTCAAATGGTTAGAGGAGCGGCGTTTTTAGCAGAAGGTCGTGGGTTCGAATCCCGCCCGTGAGACTAGCTTTTTCATTTCAACCCAAACCTTAAATAAAAAAATTAAGTAATTGAAAGAAGCAATTTGGTCTGTAGACGACTAAATATAGTGGAGTTAATATTTATGTTAATGAATTATGTTAACTAGAGTATATAATAAAGAAAGAGAGACATGAAGAGAAAAAAACGAAAGAGAATTAAAGAAATAATATGGGAGCATCGGTGGCCGCAATGGTTTAAGGTCGATTAACTCACTTTAGTGGCGGGACAGAGTCGTGAGGCCCACTGTGATCATACAGAGCTTCAACTGGTCAGTGTTTCTCCGTCCTTGCAATGGACTCGGAATGGCCAAAATGGCAATGTTTTCAGGTGATGAACTTTTGATTATCGTACTGATTTTGGCTGAAAAAGAAGAACCACAAGCGAAAAAACGAAAGTGGTTACATCAAGAGAGCGACAGAAGGGTAATTTGCTACACTTTACAAAGAATTAGTGGGTGATGGAACAAAATTTTGCTTCCAGCGTAACTTAGAACTTAAAACTTCAACTTCTTAATGCATTAAGAAATACGTCGGTGGCCGCAACGGTTTACGCGTTGACATGGCGCTCATCACTGTAAGGTAAAGGTCCCGACATCCTTACAAATTGGCTTTTTTTTTTCAAAAACACCGGCACCCTGAGGGTTTATATGACCTCTGCTGTTGCAAATCCTCGTAAAAAAATTTTAAAAAAATACGTGACTTCCCAAGTGGATTCAAGGAGTGAAAGTTGGATACTGCAAACTTTACATTTACAGAAAGTTGACGCAACGACAGATGCATTTCGCGTACAAGAAATATTAACTTATTGTTTCATTTCTGTTGCTGGAACTCTCCTGTGGTTATCAAATACCCAATAACCTTAAAACAAGTTGTAATCGTAGTTCATAATTTATTATGAAGTGTTGCTATTCATAATGTAAACACCACTGAAATATACACGTACTTTATTGACCAAAGTAGTTCATTTCTGCTCCTATTTTTCTCCAGAGAATATTCTTAAAATCTGAGTCCACGTATTTTCATTCTATAAACCAATGTGCACAGTTGTCACAGCCAGGTTCGCCAAGTCATTCAGTTTTTAAGAAACTATTTTCAAAGGCCGCCGGTAGAATGCCGGTCACGGCACTGTCACGTCACTGTTGTGTGTGAATCGAACTTTAGGCGTTGACACGGCGCTCATCACTGTAAGGTAAAGGTCCCGCGTTCGAATCCAATAGCCCTATGTATGAACTCAACTTACTTACAAATGCGCGTTTTTTCAAGAACACCGACACCCCGGGGGTTGATATGACCTCTACTGTTACAAACCCTCTTAAAAAAAAATATATATATATATATATATATATATAACTGTAAATAAGGACTGAGGAAACATATTTAATATTACAGCGGTATTCACGATCTTTGCGTTAATCGTTTTGTGTTAATAGTTAACGCTATTATTTCATGTTTGTTTTACCATGTAATAATGCTCACGAGTGCACTAGTTCAGTATTATCAGGATCGTCTTGAAGGCCAGGAAAAATATTAATCGTCCCATTTGTATTCATGGGCATTAACTATTATGAGGAGAGCAGGAGAAAGTTCACTAGACGATGTTACTGTTATGAAATTCGGGTAGTGATGATGCAACCGTTTTTTTAAAGCGTTCTTTATTGACAAATCAAAAAATCGTCGTTTCATTGTAGAAATGTAATCAGACCGCATCGCTAGTTATTCTTTAAGTTTTTATTATGGTTATCCTGTTTTGAATTCCGATGATAGCACAGTTATCAAAAATTGAATACAGTTACCGCTTTCTTTCCTCGGTAGAAAGTAAGCTCATTTGCATACAACGTACCGGAAAAGCCGGAAGGAGAAACGACCCGTGAAAGCGATAACGGCACGTTATTCATAATGTACAAAAAATTTGCATTTATCTGATCAAAGTTGATTCTATTTTTTCTTCTGTGTTTCAGGAACGTACAGGTCTAGGTCGAGGAGGGGTGCTGGCTCTCAGCTCGACCCGGCAGAAGTCGAGAAGCGTATAGTCGCCGAAATGGGTCAAGGTTTCTGCATATTCGAAAGTGTCTGCACGGATTACGCGACCAGGTCGCCCTCATCGCCGCAGATGGACTGGGAAGACGTCTTCAGGTGCGACGCGAGAAGCGGTTTGCGTTGAATTTTACGATTGCGATTTACAGTTTGCCAAAGGTCAAGCTTTATGCCAAACCCCCAGTACGGGTCAATGGCCTACGGATTAGATTACATCGACGAACGACTTCTTCAACCATTGATCCCATGACCCCGAAAATAATTGCTTCCAAATGGTTAAAAGTGGGAAAAGATTTGTTAAAGTCAAATAATATCGAATCATATGCATAAATTTACTGATAATTTAATATAACTCTATTAAATCATTTTATGCAACGAAATCCTTTTCAAGACATTATCGTAAAAAATTACGATTTGAACTGAGAGTTTCAAATGTGCTGCTAAAACATCATCAATTACAGAATGTTAGAATTCATTAAAAATTTTAATTATCTTTCATTCTGTTATCAGAAAATTTGAACAAACAATGGGCCGAATAAACGCTGTTGACGATTGATCTCGGGCTTATAACCTCGGTTAAAATTTTATTATCTTTCTACGAGAAGAATAAAATTTATCTACAGAATGTAATTGAGGTCAAAAGAAATCCTGTTTTGTAGATTTACCCGTATCTCTGAATTTACTGTTTTTCCTCGATTTACAGCAAAATTAAGGAAATTAACGTTGCTGTGTGCCATTTAACCTGTCTAATCTTCTGAATATTGTGAAATACATATGTAAACCATATTAATATTCCAAATACTGATAGATTTTTATTGTACGGTGAAGAAGGGTTGAGTTGTGACTTCCCAATGAAATGAGAAATACTGGGTTGTCCAACACTAATTTGAAAAAAATTGGGTTACTTAACATCCTAAATAAAGTAAAATGCAACCAACAGAACTGTTCTCTCTCTATCCGGCCGGAAGTTATGATTTTTACGTGTCCCGACCTTATGGATTAAATGGGCATTTTTTCAAGACCTAGAGTAGATAAAATCAACCTGAATGTTAAAAAACCAGGTTTAAACGAGAAAATTTAACGCATGAATTTTGAACATTAGTTGTGATGTGTGGTGATTAGTGACCGTTAATCGATATTTATTTAGAAATCGTGAGATGCGATCTGGTGTGATGTAGGTTTCAGAAAAACATTTTCTTTATCGTGCCAACGTTTCGATCTTTATTGAGATCATCTTCTGGGCTCAAAGTGTTTGTCTTCTGTGTAAGAGTGCCCTCTCGACACGACACGCAAGAATGGCACAATTACACAGAAGACAAACACTTTGAGCCCTGAAGATGATCTCAATAAAGATAGAAACGTTGGCACGATAAAGAAAATGTTTTTCTGAAACCTACAACACACCAGACCGCATCTCACGATTTCTAAATAAATATAAATTAGTTGTGATTTTCCTTCTTTTTTTTTTTTTTTTTTTTTTTTTGTAGTTTAGTGAATAATAAAGAGATTTGGCTTAATAACCTTACATATTTGATTCTTTTTTTAAATCCTGCATCATCAACAATGCTGTTCAAAATTTTCGAAATCGTACAGTTCACACTCCTCTTCTGTTTGCGTTAAGTTTACTTATTTGAACCACGTTTTTTAAAACTCCAGATTGATTTTACTGTTGAAGGGTTGATGTTTTTGGAACTTCGAGCGCACCATAAGAAAGATTATTAAATGAAGAATTTTTATGATGTTTGTTGAAAAACTGTTAGTTTTGGAAATTATCAAAAGTTTCTCCTTATAACCTAATTTTTTTGGTTTCTCCTGGATCACCCTGTATAAAGAGCTTCAGAAAGAAAAATACGCTTCCAGTAAAGAACGCCAAAACAAACAAAAAATTGATTTGGAAATAAACAATTCAGATTCTTTTAACCACCCTTTAAAGAATACAAAGTTTTATATGAAACAAAAATACACATTTTAAGCCGGATCATTTTGAAGTCATTTTTTAGTCCGTTTCAGATAAAAATTTATAACTACTCGATTTTATCCGATTTCAACAGCATTACAAATTCGTATTTCATATTTCTACCTTTGATACACGGTTTAGCTTTCATTTGATTACAAGTATAAAAAAGTAGGTTGAACAACGGGCGTTGCGACAGTGGCCGAAACTCCGGCAGGAGTAAGGGCCGCGGGTTCGAAACTTATCGGACTTGAATTCGAACCAACAGTGTTTACAGATATACAATAAACCACCGAAACGATATAAAATCTTAAAATACATAAACATTTTCATGTTCTTGGTAGAAGAAAAAAATTGTAGTATTTACTCAAATGTTAGCTAAATTTAACTTCATGTAAAAGATTAGGTTGATAGACAAAGCGTTACAGATTTTGGCACAATAAAAACTGGCTAAAATGGCTAACTAATATGTAAAACTTTAAATTTGATCATTAGTTTTTGACAAAATTATATTTTAAAATATGTTAATAGTGAGGTTTATGAAAAGTACACCGTCCAATCGAGATATTACCTAGAAATTTGATCAAATTTTGGTTTCTCGCCTGAGTGATGTATTTTTATTCCAACCTTTTTAGCTCTTTCGAAAATTTAGCATCAAGCCACGAGACGTTTATCTGTTATATCTTGAGATGGTTGAGAAATCCTAGGTGTTAGAAAGTTTCCCTGAACTTTCTGGAATTAATTTTAGACTCAAAATATAGGCCGGAATCGTGCGATATCGTCGAATGGTAAAAAAAAATTAAAGAAAATAGTAAATAAAAATAAACCGTATCCTGTATGTTTCTCGGAAGACTCGTTACCTACGGAAAGGTGATCACGTACACATATCCGCCGTGTTCGTAAGCGGCTCTGAGGCAATTCCGCGGCATGACGAAACCAAAAATCTGGTCAGTCTTTATTTTGACCCACTTTCTGTGCGATTTCTTTTTAAATTCCTATAGACCTTTTTTTTGGGGTTATCTCTAAATCGAAAAATAATCAAAGACGAATCATTGAAACATTAAATTAGTACGAAATCTATTGAAAACCCATTTTAGGGGAAAGTATCATAACAAAACATTTATTGAATATATACATGTTTTTTTTCAGGATACTCAAAATGTTAAGTTAACGGGATTTATCCATTCCTGCCATTTTTTTTCTTGGCCACATATTCTGAAACAATTGAGAAACCAGCATAAATGGATATTTAAATAAATTCCACACATATAATTAATTATTAAAGCTTTTAGCTTATTCTTATCAACTTGAAAATTAATTCGATTTTTCTACTTTCACCTAATTTAATTCTAAATTTTCACTTTCGTTCTCAACGATTACACTGTAATTTTAAATACTGGATTTGTGTAACCACGTTTTTTGCCCAAAAATTGTGAATAACTCGAAAACGGAAATCGGGAAAAGTGGAAGGTGACCAATTGAAAGCTTATTAAAATTTCCTAACGATTCACATAGAGTGCCACCCCAAAAACGATTTGCTGGCTTTACAGCTTAATCTGATTTTTTCGTAAAAAGTGCAAAAATCGTTCATGAATTTTTGAATTTTCTGATTAACTACCGAAGCTAGGAAAACATTGGAAAACTCCATGTTGTTCAGCGTAAAATTTTCTAAAATATGAGATCTAGCGCAGATCTATATCTATGACTTAAATGGCTGAGAAAATATGCCTTTCCAAATTTGACAATTTTTTCGTGCAAACACCAGGTGGTACGTTTTTGTACTTTTTTTGCCAGTGTATTTGTCGTGTTACTTCCTCCTTTTACAATTTTTCTCATCAAAGTTCCCCGTACCTCAAAAAATCTTAAGCTTACACTAAACTTAATTACAATAATGGAACAAGAAGGATATTTTCAAACCCGCCGGTGGAAATCACCGGTCAAGATACTGTTCCGTCACTGATGTGGCGTTGACACGGCGCTCATCACTTTTCGGCAAAGGACCCGGGTTCGAATGCAGGGCTGCTGGACATACTTACAAATTGTATTTCTTTGAAAAACAGCGGCACCCCGAGGGATCATATAACCTCATAGATAAATATCTTCGAATAAAAAAATCAGAATAATCCTTATTTAATAAATTCAATTGTGTTACGCGAAAAATCTATTATCCCTTCTGCAGGATTACAATTTTGTGGGAAAGAATTATTAAATTAAATTGTAAATCGTTAGACTGCTACTAACTTATGCTGTTTTTTGTTTTTTTAAAAGAATTATTATGCATACATACGAACATCTTCCTCACTTCTGTACGTCTGAAGCCTTTAGGTCAATTATTTCAACTTAAACAAACGAAAAATAGGTATTTCTTTGTAAGTTACAGCCACTGTTTTTTTTTTTCTAAAAATTGCATGTTATGCTAAGCAAAATGATAAATTTAATGTTTGTTCTACTAGTTTAGGGAATTTGTTCTCATAACAAATTATATATTTGGGGAGAATAAAATAATTAAATATTTTGTAGGTTACTGAACAGCTGTGGTTAGAAAGACGCCTTTTTTTCTTGGACAAATATTTTTCATATCATCAAATTCGTGTTGCAAGCTGCGCTGAATTCTGATTTTCCCGGACGAGAGAACTTCAGCAATAATTTGACAATGTGTTTCAGGAAATTTAAAACAGCACCGTACGGCAGAGGCGAATATTATCTGCTCAGCGTATTCCTCGGTGACATCGTCGGATCGCCAATGCTCTGCCGTCAATTGGCCAAAAGAGGAAGAAGTTGCAACGCGCAACTTTACCTGCCAAGCAGCGACTACGTACATCAGGACGTTCCCCTGTCACTGCCAGCGAGCTAATTACAAATTTCCACATGAAGCCTCAATCGAAAAGAGACTAATATCCAAAGCTTGCGGTTAAAGATGGCCGTGTTTTTACATAGAATAACTTTGTAAAACCAAAAATATCACGGTCTATCTAGTCTATTATAAATATGTTTAAATATTCCATTAATTCTACTATCACTAATAGTAAAATTAAATTTACCACTTTCTTTTTATAAAACACATCTGTACATAATGTAAATAATTTGTGAATTTCAATAAAACTATATTTAATTGTCCTGCCTTTTTATCCAAAACCACATTTATTGATTAATACTTGTCTTTTAAACAAATTTCAGTTGTTTCCAACTTTTTTTCATCTCTTTTGCCTATAACCTTCGGGAGTTGGTTGACTGCGTGAAAGGGAGTGACTCACCTGGCCGATTATGCACGCTAATGCGTGAAGACGGTTTTTCCTCCTTGCTCTTGAGTGACCGGCATTCATTCCGCTTCCGAATCGCCGTTTCCGGGCGTTCACTTCTGGCTGGCCGGCTCGAGAGATATGGACTTTCGACACGCTTTTCTCTAGTTCGAAAGCGTCCATTTAATGTATCCCTGGAATGTTCTATAATATGAACACTCGCAGAACCGAATCGATTCGGCCAATACTCAAAATTCAATCCTGCAAATGGGGATGTTGACAAAATTACCCAATCTTTTAGTACCATATCGGAAAAAAAACGAAATTATTTATAGATAGATAATTTTAATATGAATGTAATTAAAAATTGTTAGGTATTACTCTGTTTAATGTACCTAGTCGCTGCAAAGCTTCTTACCAAGATAAAAAAAAATGATGTGTCAATGTGAACTTAAGTATACAAAAAGCACTAAAAATAAAATTAAATTGAAGAAGTCATCTGCCTTGTTGAATCACTGGAATGATTGGTTAACAACATTATCGTCTCAACTTCTAAAGTAACCAGCTTTCTCTAAGTCACGAAGTTAATAACGTCAACAGAAAAGTGCCTTCACAGAAAAACGTTAGAAATTAAAATTTGATCATGTTCCGATCGGTATATAATATGACTGAACTTGATAAACAACAAAAATTGGATTAAAAATAAAAGAGCTTCTCCGCCCTCTAAGGCAATCAAATCAATTTTTGCTGTGATCAATTTTTTATTTTCAGTAACTATATTGTCTTTCTGGCGTGTGTCGGTGTTGTGTTATATTTGTTGTTATTTATAGACCGCATAGTAAAGCAAATGTTTATATGTGTGAGTTAACATGTAAGATATTTCAAAATTCTAAATGAGCTTTTAACTTTCAATATCAAGAAAAAGAAAGAAACGAAAGAAGGGAAATTTCTTTCTGATGCTTTGAGCCCCCTTGAATAACAAAAAAGATACAAAATTTATCAAATTTCGTGTCAAAATGTATGTCTAAAGATAGAAATGTAATAGCATAATAGCACAACTTGACAAAAGAAGCTCGGTTACTTTACTTAAACAATTTTTAAAATCACAATCCCTGAAATTATTTCTTAAAATGTTCATTAACATCTATTTATCCAAATGACAAAAGGTGCAAAATTTGTTGCAAACTGATTATTTTTCCTGCAAAAAAAGGGATTCATGGACAGCACTTATTACGATTCTGAAGAAAGGAAATCGGGGATGATTTTTAGACCAGATATAATTACAAATCGTCATATATTTTTGAAATTTTTTAATGAAATGTGTAGCCGTGTTTTGTACTTTATAGTGTTTTAATTGTGTACTGGCTTACTATAGTAAAAAGCGAGAATAAAATTATTTTTAAACAACTTTCAGGCTAAGTTATGTGTTTGCGTTTCCGTTTTATTTACTTTTTTTCATACAAAAATCAATTGTATTTCGCAAGAGTCTAATGAATTTTTGCCCTGTTTTTTTAAATTAATTTATGTATTTTATTTGTATATATTTTGTGTGTTGATTAGTGACCGTTAATCGATAATTATTCAGAAATCGTGAGATGCGGTCTGGTGTGATGTAGGTTTCAAAAAAACATTTTCTTTATCATGCTACGTTTCGATCTTTATTGAGATCATCTTCAGTGTTGAAAGTGCCCACACAAGAGTTGAGAGTGCACGACACGCAAGAATGGCACAATTACACAGAAGACAAACACTTTGAGCCCTGAAGATGATCTCAATAAACATCGAAACGTTGGCACGATAAAGAAAATGTTTTTCTGAAATCTACAGCACCCAGACCGCATCTCACGATTTCTGAATAATTTATATATTTTTATTATTATTATTTTTTTGAAAAACTCTACTACTTGCATTTCAACCAATTTCTATTAGAATGTTGTGAAACAACCTAAAGAAATCTCAACTGACTTTTTATGAAAAATTCCTACCACAGTGCAAAAACCAATTATTTTCGAACATAGGCCTGTCAGTTAAGTTACTACCCCAACTACCCAATTTTCTTTCCGAACAACTGGTTATTTGTTTGTTTTTTCAATGTTAAATTAATTATATTTCAACGACGTTTTAGAAAGTCAATCGGATTCAAATTTAACGCTGGAAACGAAAAACTCCGTTCAGCAAGTAATTTAGTGATAATGCAATTTCATTCGGTTTGGGCTTTCAGTCCAATATGTCTTTTAGTTTTTTTCCATCTTCAACATTACTGCGGAAATCAATTCTGCTCCAATCGGGGCGACGGGATCGGGACGATTAGCATACAATAGCCTTACCCAGGGTCTTCACCAGGCCCTCTGCTAACGACCCGGGATTAAGCGATTCCCGTCCGCCGTTCAAAACTAATACGTGACAGGGCAAGTTGTTATTAGTGGGCGAGCTTTAATTTACATCCTCGCTTCATCTCGGCTAGGTTATTACCGGTAATAACGCTTAGGGTTGTGTTTTTTTTAATATGTTTTTATATTCGACAAGCAACAAAGTTAGGGTCTGTAATCATAGCCATTATATTCTAGATAGACACACACATGGATTTTTGCCAACAAAACTCAACTTTTGATTGGACACAATTTTCCATTGTTCGCCATACAAATTAGACCAATACTATAGTATAAGTCAACAGACTCACCGAAGATGCGAAAAAATAGAGTCAAAGATGACTTGAAACGATTAAATGACGAACTGGATTCCCAACAGATTGCATCTGTAAAGAAGAGGAAATTGAAAAAATGTATATTCTATAAAGTATTAAAAGTATTAAAATTTATTACTAAATACAATAAAAGACAAAACCCGGACACGGGAATTATTTTGTTGCTTACTTCAAACTATATGTATTTTTATCTTTATGTTAATTACAACATACTTATTTTAATGTAAACCAAATTAAAAGATCACAAATTTAATGACTATTTACATGTTAAGAGCAAGGGGCGTCGGAGGCCGCAACGGTTTAGGCGTTGACACGGGGCTCATCACTGTATGGTAAAGGTCCCGGGTTCGAATCCAGCGGCCCTGCATTCGAACTCGACATACTTACAAATGGGATTTTTCTTTCAAAAACACCGGCACCCTGAAGGTTGATATAACCAATGCTGTTGCGAACCCTCGTAAAAAATAAATTGTTAGTTATTTGTTCAACATTAAACGATTTTCCAGTTTTTATTGAAATTTCTTTCAAACTAATTTAATATGANTATATAATAGACAATATTATATAACGATAAAAAAAAAAATAAAAAAAACAGTTTGTAATAAAAAACAAAATACGAGTGACGGACTTTTGGTCCTTGAGTATCAGTATAGTGTAGTAACAACGTAAGTAATAATTTTAAAAAAAATTGTTTAGCCTTTTTCTTTATAGGCTTTATTTTATATTTTACTGATTCTTCCACATAGTTGTCCCAACGCCCAAACAAATTAAAATTAGAAAGTTGATAAACTTCATATTAAAATGTGATAATATAAACTCATATTAAAACTTCTGGGCAGTGTAATTAAATAATGCTTTGCTAGAGAGAAACCTTAGTATCGCTTAAGTTATTTATTGACGTCCAATTGATTTTTTTTATTGCCAGCTCGGACCTATTGTGGTTGATCCAACTTACCTTAATGCAATTGTGGTCTGTCGCCCACTATCCCTTGCCGGTGCGATGCAAAAAAGGCTATTTCCGTTTGCCAACATGAGTGGACAGTTATTTTTCCAAGAGAATAATTGACACATTTATTTTTTGCATTCGGCCAATTTATATGCCAAGAAATGACATGGCTTTGCTGTAAAACGTATCATTAGAACGTGTGTGGCCTGATTAACAATCAAACCGATCTTTTTGGTTCATTTCACACCACTCTCTGCTTATAAGATGACTCAAAAGGTCACAGACTGTCAATTGACAAACTTTGGAAAGTTTGTAATTATGTAGCTGTGTATAAAAAATTTAAAAAATGAAAAAAAAAATAATACAAAAAGGTAGAAACAAAGATGTAGACTTTAGAAGACACAAGCAAGCATAAAAATTATAAATTGTATTAAATATATTACATATATATATATATATATATATATATATATATAAATAAAGTTAAATATAACTTAAATAAATAAAGTTAGGTCTCCTGGACCTTCTACTACCGTAGAAAATTAATGTTCATAGTTATTTCAATAGACTATAAATCTTTACAAAATTATGTAAATGGTGTAATAATGTACAAATGTTAATAGTTTAATAGTTATTTCTTTTTGTCAATGGGTGAACAATACGAAATGAAAGTTATAATCCATAGAAAAAATAAATATAAATACATTAAGACAAAGACACAATTCTGTGCGAAAGAACAATGATAAATTGTATAAAAATTATAAGTAGAATTAAAATATAACAGAAAGTTAATTACCTATTTCGTCAACTATGAATTGGATAGAGAAGGGACGGACAAAATGACTGACAAATTGATGAGACAAAAAAAACTGAAAAACGGGGTAAAGAGGGTAAGTGAGATTTGGAGGAGGAAAGAGAGTGAGAAAGAGAGAGAGAAAGTGCGAGTGAAAAAGGTGGAAAAGTGCTAGCGAAAGGGAGAGACAAACTGACAGACAAGACAGTGGGTGCGAATCAGGTAAATAGGTCGATGAATGGGGTATGAGATAGAGAGAGAGAATGTCACAAAGAGAGAGTAAAAGATAGAACGAGAGAGAGAGAGAGAGAGAGAGAGAGAGAGAGAGAGAGAGAGACAGAGAGAGAATGCTTTTGTGCTCATAAAAATAACCAGAATTTGTTATAAAAAATGTATACAAAATATTTACAATTATTCATTAATTCAATATACCATTAGTAATCAGAATAATTAATTTCAAATGTTGTGATATTTTCCCGACTTTTTTTCGATAACATTTGTCCGTAGGTTGTGTCCACTTCTCATTTATATTTCATACTGTGTATTATCAATTTTTTATCGCAAGTTTAATTTAGTGTGAGGTTGTTATTAGCTGGACCAAAGCGTGCGTTTTCATCTCGTCAATCGTATGTGACAATAATTCAATCAACCTATACTAAGATTTATTTCATCCACTACTGTATCACACGACTGATACTTTTGCAAAAAGTTTTTTTAAAAAGTCATTATTCTTATTTCATTTAATTATTATTTATTTAGAAATCGTGAGATGCGGTCTGGTGTGATGTAGGTTTCAGAAAAACATTTTCTTTACCGTGCCAACGTTTCGATCTTTATTGAGATCATCTTCAGNACGATAAAGAAAATGTTTTTCTGAAACCTACATCACACCAGACCGCATCTCACGATTTCTAAATAAATATCGATTAACGGTCACTAATCACCACACTTAATTATTATTTTTATACAACGTCTTGGTTGAGATGAAAAAGTTAGTGTCAGCGGGATTCGAACCCACGACTTTCGGCCCAATACGCCAGATGCTCTAACCACTTGATCTATCGTGACTTCGATCCACTCGGACACCAACTCCTCATCTCAAGCTATGTCATGTAACCAACCGAAGGTCGTTGGTTCGAATCCCACTCGTGAAATTGACTTTTTTATCTTAACCAAGACATTAGATAAAAAATAATAATTAATTGAAATAATTAATATGGTCAATTATAAACCGCTAATTAGCAATGGATTTGTAGTAATAAAACATTTTTACAAATTGTAGTTGCATTTCTTTCTTTCTTCATTATTTTTATTTTCACGTGTGGCCACTTTCACGTGCTAATCGGTTCTACTGTAAGAGTAGTACCTAACTGTCCGACCTGGATATTACCCCACTGTTCACGATGTTGCATAACACCGAGTTCTTCCATCTACTGCTAGATCGCGGCACGCGGTTTGCACGCATGTTGCACGCGTGATAACTATATCTGAAACAACACTAAGCCCCTTGTTAACTTTCCCCGTCAAAGCGTCTGAAATCCGTTCGACACGAGCCCGTAACCTTTCGATTTGACAAAACCCCTTCAACGCGCGGATGTCCTGCAATTGCCCAATTTCAAAATCCCGGGTGATTTTTTGGTTCAGTGGGACTCCGGATCCCGTTCCGGCCGGTGCTCCCGGAATAGTGGGAGCCGACCGGGAAGGTGGGCGCGTTTTCTCCACTTTCCCCGACGTCTCCGGCGTCCTCGGCAAGCCCATACCTACTCCGGCTAGCGTCGAAGAAACCTCAAGACCCGGTGAGTCTATCATTCAACTAACACGACGGACTTTGGATTCAGTTTTCTGATGATTCGTCTTTATAAATAACATCGACGATGATGCATTAATCCGGTACAAACTCATAGTGGTGTTAGATTCCATCAATACTACCTTTTCCATATCCACTTCCTTGACTCAATCAATTTAGCCTCCTTAGTTTGTTAAATTTAACACAATAAAGTAGAAAATATACCTCATTTATTAGTAGCAGACTATTTCTTCACATAATAACCTCGTAGATACTAGAACAACAAACACTACCTCACGTTACTTTTCCTCATTCTCGACCTTATAGCTAATATCTTAATAAAAATCTATTTTCTTACTTCAACCTTCATAAACAACTATCATTATCTATTTATTAGTTCTGTTAGTTTATACATTTATCAACAAAAAAGTCAGAATGCTCAAATCGCCAGTTCCAATCAATTCCCTATTCACCTTGTATGAACCGGGCTTAAACGGTATAATTGAATAATGCTACTAGGAATGTTCAAGTTTGTTTTCTTATGTAAAAATTTGTTTAAAAGCATTTTTTCGTGGCTTCATTAGTTCAGGCAAAAAGATAAAATAATAATAATAATAAATAAATTAAAAATAAATTAAAAAACAACAACGAAAGACTGACTATCTGCTAACCGTTCAGCCATGTTGGGCCCAGATTTGACGGATTTTTCCTGTGGCCAGGGCTGAGAGACAATTCAGTAATTTGTATCTAAATTTACATCTCAATTTACATACAATTTTAGCTCCTGTTTTGTGGGCCCGTTATTCAAAAATTATGAGAGATCCCGTCATATTGGTAAAAAATCTCATTATTATGCCAATATTAACAAATTCCCACACAGGTTTGAATTTTTACCGGCGTACCGGCGCTAAAATTAGTTTCGATTTGTGGCTGATTTGCGTCCACCTACTGAATTGGAATTAAATAGTCTATGTGAATAATTGCCGGTTTTTATACAGTTTATCATTTAACAAAAAAATACAATAGTTATTCAGATATGGTGAGATGAGGTCGGGTGTGATGTAGGTTTCAGAAAAACATTTTCTTTATCGTGCCAACGTTTCGATCTTTTATTGAGATCATCTTCAGGGCTCAAAGTGTTTGTCTTCTGTGTAATTGTGCCATCCTTGCGTGTCGTGTTCAGAGTGCCCCACACACACACACGCAAGGATGGCACAATTACACAGAAGACAAACACTTTGAGCCCTGATGATGATCTCAATAAAAGATCGAAACGTTGGCACGATAAAAAAAATGTTTTTCTGAAACCTACATCACACCCGACCACATCTCACGATATCTGAATAACTATCGATTAACGGTCACTAATCTCTACACAAAAAAAAAAAAATACAATCTTTGATTTCGCGAATTTGGAAAAAGTTTAAATAAAATCAATGATCTAACTTCCCAAGCCGCCCCTTTATAGTCCTGATAAACAGCATCTCTTTCATTATACTTAGTTATGTATAAATTACACATCTATCAAGAGTGATAATCAAGGCAAATTTCTTCTTAAAAATTAATAGAAAATAAATAGAAATTAATTTTAATTCATTAGTGGTCCCATCCTTCGTTTACTTATACTGTGATCTATCCTGGTGTCCTGATACCATCATCACCTCCTATGCGTACGATATCGCAATTTTGTCCTCTAACTCGAACCTACGTCGAACATCCAATAGCTTGTAGGTATCGAAAACTGGTTCAAAAAGTGGAGGACAAGACTGAATGAAAAAAAAATGTTTTGACCTCTTCCGAAGATCCTCTGAAAAGACTTTTTGTATCCAGCAGGTCGATAATCTAGTTCATCGAAAAAAAAATGTTCTCAGTGTACGTTCCTATTGGAAACAAATGTCTTGTCTACCACTATTCATCAACGTAAAAGAGATACCGACTTCCATTCAAGTCAGATATTTAAGACCATGCGTAGACAGCAAACGTTCGTGGAATTCTCTACACAAGACTTACGAGCCAACAACTCAACAGAAATCTCGGACAACGACAAAAACCTCTAGGATCGATATCTCACTTGACCCTCAAAACTAAACTAAACTTACACAGGACTTTACTTGGACCACTTAAGACATATGAAGTGGAACTTTGGGGTTCTACCATGCCTTCCAACATCCAGCGGATCCAATCCTTCCAAGCAAAATCCTCAGACAAATACCAATTAAAACCTAATTCTTTCCTTTAACTCGAATTTTATACAAGCTTAATACATCCAGGAACACCTTGATCTTATCGAAGGGTAGTGCAAAAGTGAAGGACAAGGCTGAATGAAAAAAAATGTACTCAGTGTACGTTCACAATGAAAAACCAGTCTTGACCTCCACTGTACATCAAACACAAAACGATACCTTCTTCCATTCAGGTCAAATACTTGAGACAGGAGATAGACATCAGATTGACGTGGAATTCCCACAGAAGGCTTAATAGAAAACCAGCTTAACATAAGACTTGGACCACTACGAAGACTTCTACGAACGACATTTATATTGACCGTCAACACTAAATTAACCTAACTTCAAGACTTTAGTGCGTCCACTTTGGACATATGGAGTGAAACTGTAGTTTTCTGCCAAAGTATCCAACATCCAGGCATCCAATCCTTCCAACGAAAAGTTGAAAAGTCCTCAGACAAATCGGCGAAGCTCTTTACTACGTCACTAACCTCACTCCACAACTATCTCAATGTTTTTTTTTATCAAGGTACTCATTCGTCCCCGATTTCAAAATTTGGTCACCAATCTCTCGATTCATCCTAACCATACTGCTCAAGCCTTCTCTGACGACCTTGCCACGTTGCTTTAATGGTCATGGCCTCGAGACCTCCTTGCTCCCAAACGCTGAGAGCCAGCATTGGCTAGTTTCTTATGGCATGTGTCTTCCGGGTGCAGCGCTCATTAGTGTTAGTGCTGCGATCGTGTTAAAATAAAATTTGTAATACGTACGAAATGTATCAGGTACCAATAAAATAATTTTAAAAAATCACATATTTGTCCCAAAATATGGATAAATAAACCATCAAATGACACAGTTTTGAATTTTTTTATCATTTAAAGTTTGGTTATCAATGATTTCTGTACTTTAAGCTTTAGCATTAAACTTTACGTAAGAAAATCATATTGATACATTTAGTGTAGAGAAGACTTTTTTGTGCGAAATCCTGTAATTCCCAAAACACTTTATCCCCCTAAATCCCCCAACTTTACTCGTTTATTGGCATCGTACACCAAGATTATAAATCTAATCTTTGTATTTATGCTATTATTATAGCCTCATGTTGATTTGAATTTATCTAACTGAAATTCGCCTGTAATTTGATTATTGTGTATTTCCAAAAGTACAAATGTCTGATTAATATTTGGTGTTTAATGACCGTTAGTCAATGATTATTCGGAGACCGTGAAATGCGGCCTGGTGTGACGTAGGTTTAGAAAAACATTTTATTTATCGTGCCAACGTTTCGATCTTTATTGAGATCATCATCAGAGCTCAAAATGTAAGTTTTCTGCATAATTGTGCCATTCTTATGTGTCGTGCTGAGAGTGCCTTCACACACCCGGTTCGTGGCAGTAACTTTTTCATCTTAACCAAGACCTTAGATAAAATTTATAATTAATTAAAATATATTTCAAAAATACCTTCACTTTCCATGAAAAATGATTAGTAAATGTATTTTTCTGTGGAAAAAGGTCCTTTTTTAGAACTAGAATTATAAAAATCGTAGGTTATCGAAGTCATTTTTGCCTTCTACGCCATTTACAGTGTACTATCACCCAAATTTTTGTGAGCATCTCATAGCGAACCACCCTGAATAATAAATATAACAGTATTGTTTTGGATATTCACTACATTTTGTCTAAACTACTTTTTTTATTCATGGTATAATTCGGGTATCACGAGGGGTTAACTTTTTTTTTTTCAAAGAATTTTTGAACGTATTAAAACGTTAATTGATCGGGTTAAATTACAATATTTATGCAATAACACAATACTTTCAATGTATAAATTTATATATCTATTTTAGTCAATTCTTTTAATTCTTTTTAGGTTATTTTTGTGTTCATATCATTAAACAGTAATAAAATATAGCTTTTGGTCTTAGCGAAAGGAAAAAGACAGGTCGCCCAACACGTCTGCAGGAGGAACGCCGGGTTTTTCTTCCTCTCCATGAAGCATCGGTCTTCTCCACCGTTGGGAAAATAACGCTCACTTCCAGACAAGGCGGAAATAGGAGAGAAAAAACTGAGTGGAAAAGTAGAAAACGGACGACGATTACGCCATTCATTACAGTAATCGTGGTCATAATTATTGACGTCCCTTGAAATTTACGCTTTTACTACTGGCAGTAAACAAGTTTTACGAGATCCGGTACTTAATGAAATTCCTTTTTTTAAAACTCGGGGTGGATTAAATTAAATTCCAATTGGATAAAACTTTAATGAACATGCAGACTTTTTTTGCATGGGACGATGTCTATACATTTGCTCACATTGGGCACTGTTGTCCGAGATTAATCAAAATTTTCATTTATTAGCTCAAATTGAAATATACATAACAAATATATGTTCAAGGAAATATGTTTTTTAATTTTTTTCATTTCAACCATCATGATATTTTTTGAGCGGAAAAAGTGTAATTTAATAAAGCAAAAAAAATCGTACGTAGCATGACATTGTTGCTATATATGATGTAAATAATGAAAAACCTTTCATTGAACATTAACTTTAAAAAATATTAATTAAGGTTTTGGGTGAGATAAAAAAGTGAGTGTCACAAGCGGGATTCGAACCCACGACCTTAGGCTAAATACGCCGCTGCTCTACCACTTAACCTATCGTTACTTCGATCCACTTGAGGTGGGAAGTTAGTGCCCGAGTGGATCGAAGTCAAGGTAAATAGACACGTGGTCAGAAATGAGAAAAATTTTTAATTAGTTTCAAGTAAATAATGACAATACATTTCGAAATGAAAAGTAAAAATTTAAGGCATTTTTCTCTCTCATTAACAAGTTTTTCGTCTATGTGTGTGCGCTTAATTCCTTTATTGTTCTAGGGCTTTTCTCACAGTTTTATTGATTGAATCATTTTTTTTCGTTGAACAAATTATTGAAAATGTACAATTTTTTAAATTTAATTTTTAAAAAGCAATGTTAATTATATCGAAAAGTTGTTGTAATACCAATAGTACATAATTTTTTAACATTTATTAGGTTTCGTGGTCCGCATGACTGATTATATTCTTTTCAATTAATTAAGGTTTTGGTTGAGATAAAAAAAGTCAGTGTCATAAGCGAGTTTCGAACCCACGACTTTCGGCTAAATACGCCGCTGCCCTACCACTTGAGTCAGTGTCCGAGTGGATCGAAGTCACGATAGCTCAAGTGGTAGACCAGCAGCGTAGTTAGCCGAAGGTCGTGGGTTCGAATCCCGCTTGTGACACTCACTTTTTTATCTCAAACAAAACCTTAATTAATTGAAAAGAATTTATTTGGTCAAGCGGACCAGGAAACCTAATAGAATTTAAGAAATATTTTATTTCAAAATGGCTCTGAGGTATAATAAATATATAATATATATTATATATTAACACTATTAATCGACAAGTAAAATTAATAGGCATATTATGTTGTTGATTTTAATTACACGCTTCCCAAGCTTATAGAGCTGTTGTTTAATAAATATTATCGAAGTACCAAAGGACATAAGTGCTCAAAGAAAGCAGCATTTTAAATGGTTGGATAATTTAATGTCGCTTTCTTGCATTGAATGCAAATTACTAATGTGGGTATCGAGTTAATTCCTAAACAATCACATAATTATTGTAGCAATTCTATTTTAGAAAATTTGACAGGATTTTAAGCGAAATTTTCTTCGTTGTATTTAAGGTGAATTGGACAATTTGAATGGAACTTTGGTCAGGCTTGTCAAAATACCCGTGAACGTGGGAGACGCGAAGGCGGGTGAAAGCTTTTTTCTTTCAAATTCTATCTCGCAACTGCAATAAAACGAATATAAAAATCTTATGAAATGGTATGGGGAAAAATATTTAAATGAGTTTTTTTTTTCAAGCTGAATCTGCCATGGCCCTGCTGATTGCGTTATTCTTCTTATTCCAAAGTACAAAAGCCCAGCAGATTTCTGGAAACAGCATCAGCGATTTTGTTGGGTGAATATCATTAAATTGAAAACCTTCAGATCAGTTTGTAATATTTAGAAATATTTTTCAGGCAGTTGACTAATCTTTTCAATCAGAACGGTGGTCTGGGGAGCGTGCTTCAACAAGGCCCGGACGGCGGTTTCGGACTGTACCCAGCCACTCAGAAACCTTTCCCGCAAAGATATCCTTATCCGAATGATCGTCCTTACCCGGTGGCACCTCCTTACGCACCTTATCCCCGGCCACCGCCTGGACCACAGGGCCAGAGTTTATTCTCCGCTCTAGCCTCCATAGCGAGGTACGACGACCTGCGGTGCGTTCCACGTCTGCTCTGCGAGGTGACTTCGGGATCGAAACCCGGCCAGATCGGCAGCCAGCAATCCACAGCACCGCTCACCACCAAGGACTCTCTGCTAGCGTAAGTGAAACTAAATCGAATATGAATAAATATTCAAATGGATCTCATTGCGAGATGCCGATTAGTTATTCACCTCGTGTAACCGAACGACTGCTCCGCACCGATGTGGGCAGAGAAATCGCGAGAATGACGTGATTTGGCCCGGTATTCGAGACGTGGGCACAATCGAAAAAAAGAGAATTATCAGCAAATTGGTATTATCAAATACTTTCACCAAGATCCATGATCAACAGCCTTAATTAGACTCTAATCATTTTAAGAACTGATTAACTTCCCAATAAGGTAAATAGACACGTGGTCAGAAATGAGAAATTTTTTTAATTAGTTTCAAGTAAATAATGACAATTTCGAAATGAAAAGTAAAAATTTAAGGCATTTTTCTCTCTCATTGACAAAACGTTAATGAGAGACCAGTTTTTCGTCCATGTGTGTGCGCTTTATTCCTTTATTGTTCTAGGGCTTTTTTCCACAGTTTTAGTGATTGAATCTTTTTTTTTCGTTGAACAAATTTTTGCAAAATGTACAATTTTTTATATTTAATTTTTAAAAACCAATGTTAATTATATCGAAAGGTTGTTGTAATACCAATATTACATATTTTTTAACATTTATTTGGTTTCTTGGTCCGCATGACCGAATAAATTATTTTCAATTAAGTAAGGTTTTGGTTCAGATAAAAAAGTCAGTGTCATAAGCGAGTTTCGAACCCACGACCTTCGGCTAAATACGCCGCTGCTCTACCACTTGAGCTATCGTCAGTGTCCGAGTGGATCGAAGTCACGATAGCTCAAGTGGTACAGCAGCGGAGTATTTACCCGAAGGTCGTGGGTTCGAATCCCGCTTGTGACACTGACTTTTTTATGTCAATCAAAACCTTAATTAATTGAAAAGAAATTATATTCGATGTTAAAACAGGCGGTGGAAAGATGGAAAAAATACGTGTACCGAGCAAATCGCCTTTAAAGACCAGAAGAAATATACAGACCAATAACCAAAGAAAGGGCAACTTTAAGTATCATAATGCTTTTTATTAATATTTAAACCTGAAGTCACTTCTTGGGTGATAAAACTGTCTGATTTAGGTATAAAAATGACTAAAACACGATTAAAGATAGAACGCATGAAAGTACGAAAAGACAACTTGAAAAAAGGAATTTCTTTGTACTTTGAATGTTAAGGTAAAAAGTAATGAAAAAATAGAGAAACAATTTACCAAAACCTTAATTAATTGAAAAGAATTTTTTAATTTGAATTGAGCCAAATAATTCATTAAACATAATAAATAGATTCTGTCATCGTATTTTGAACCAAAAAACAATTTTGACACTATTTGTAGCGGTAAAAACTTTCTAAAATAATTACAACATACCTAGCAAACAAGCAAGCATAACAAAGTCAATCACGCTGTGAATAATTAACATTAGTTAAAACCCATTATATTTATTGGTCTGGTTGATTAAATTACTTCTTTCAATTTATTTTTTACATTTTTATTTTATTTTGGTTGAAATGAAAAAGTTAGCGTCACGAGCGGGGTTCGAACTCACAACCTTCGGCTAAATCGCCGCTGCTCTTCCACTTGAGCTATCGTGACTTCGATCCACTCGGAAACCAACTCCCCATCTCATCGTACATCCTTTCGAATTTTCCCTCCTTTTGCCATTCATTCATTTATTGTGACAATACGTGCGCTTTATTCAAATTTTGATCTAAATGAAATATATGTGCAATGGATTTAGCAAAATCACACTTTTAAAAAATACCATATACTATTTTACTATTTTATGCACAAAATTATTTAGAACACTTACACACACTTACTATTAAACAACTCTTACGGTACTTTCGTTGAAATAATTATTCAACCTGGTGAAACTTATGGATGTTAAGAAAAAAAAACTGTCCATTTTAAAATCAATAAAATTACTTTTGTAAATATTTAAACATGACTAAAAATACAAACAGTAAAATTTATCCTACAATAAATATTTCCAGGTAAAATGGAACATTTACTTTTCATTGTTGATTTATGGAAAATGTTTTAATCATTTTAATTATTAATTTTCTTAATTTTTGCAGTTTAATTATGCAGAAAAAGGCTACTTCGCTTGTTACAGACAGTCTGTAGGCATCACATCAAATTTAAAAAAGATAATCGGCCACTGTATCGAGTTTCTGGGTCCCCTGTTTTTTCACGACAGGTTTTTTTTCGTTTGCATTTATGTTTTATATGTTTTGTTTGAGTGCGTGTATTTATTAGAGTGAGTGGTGAGAGGCTGATGGTGAAATATCCATCGCCCCTCCAGCAGTCTGAGTGTTTAGGGTCGATGGCCGAATATTTATAGAAGTATCCCACCAACCCTAATTTAGATTAGATTATTGATATTGTTTCTAAGTCGACGGAGGAATATCGAGTATTCCACGGACTAATCAGAATGAGTACAATCTATAAATGCATTTATTTGTGTGATTGTCTTATCAAATATAGTTAGTATTAGGCTAGATTTGCACTAGTTTGCATGCCTTGGGAGGGTGAAATGAGCCTAGCCCCTTTGATTGGGAAGCGACGATCTCCTGGGCATTTGGCTTATGGGAGATATTAGCGACCAAGCCCCAAGCCCCATAATGGGTGAACTCCCCTGAGTTATAGACCGAAGAGTAGGTACATCGGAGAGTGACAACACTTCGCGGTGAAAGTCCGAATAATGTAGTTCAAATCTCCCACCAAATTCCAAATTTTTTGTTTGCTTGACTTTCTAAACATCAATTTATGACGAGCTTCGTTAGTTTTTTAAATTTTTAAATTGTTATATTTTGTTGTGCAGTCTCCGAGTATGATGAATTTAATTTAGTCAAAACCTATTATTTTTGTCTTTTAGTCTTTGTTGGCTTGGTCAGTCAGACGCGTTTAGGCTTTCCACTATCAAAGCGAATAGGCAAACCAAAATGATCAGTAATAATTACATTACATTAAAATAATAATTAATAAAATTTCCACCGAACCGATGCTACTAAAAACATATATAGCAACCCCTTGTTTGTTCTATTTTTAATTAGAAAAACAGCTTGAACAAATGTTTATTGTTTTCCATCGTGGGAAATCAACCCATGTTTCAATCAAACGAAAAAAAGTGTTAAAATTCAATAAAGTCTGTCTTTCAATAAGTATATTCAGAGAAGACAAAATAGACTATTTTTTCATATTATAATAACAGGCATTTCGTGCCTACGACGATTCTAAATCATTATAAATCCATCAGGGATAATTGGTAGGAGAAACACGTATTGAAAGGACATATACACGTGGGAATACGGTGAACTGGTTACATGCAGCGTCGTTATAATTGTTTTAAACATTAATGCCTTAAACATTAACCTTTTTTATAAACAAAACGTCTTATTTTTATTTTTATTAGGAAAAAGAAGTTCATTTTGTTTAACTAACTATAAGCTAGTCAAAAGTAATGGATTTTCCATCTTTCTTCTGTTTTAAGACTTGTCCTGTGTATAAAAATTATTCAGTGTATATATAGTTTTTCTTTTAAGAGTGGTTTTCCCATGTTAGAATTTTCGAGGATTTTCAAGCTACAGCTTACACTTCTTAGGCTCCGTTGCACCAGTCACGGTTCAAGCCGGGTTCACTGGAACGTCGTTCACAATTTGAACGCAGTTCAGCGAAGGGAGCGTTGCACCATGTGCAGGGGACCGCCGTTCAGCTGATCGCTGTTCAACCAGTCGTTGGTACAACTGATTATAGCCTTTTTGTACGGTTATAGCTATACGTCGTAGTTTTTCATTGTTCGCATTGTTTGCTGTACCGCTTTCCCTACTCTTTTTGTGTTGATTTCATTGTTTTTTTTACTGTTTTTTATTTTTTCAATCTATATTCTTTATTTGTTTAACCACTTTAATTTTGTTGCTTTTATTTTGTATTTTATTTTTAGCTATTTCATTGTTTATTGAACCATTAGGTAGTAAGGTTATAGTTTTTATAGTCTTTAATTAGTTTTAGTTTAAGTAGTTTTTATTGTATTATATTCAGTTTAAGTAGTGTTTAGAGTCTTTCAAGTAGTTTTAGATTATAGTTTTTTATCTATATCCATTGTTTGTTTCGTTGTTTGTGTTATTTCATTTATTATTTCAAAATATGTCGGACAAAAACGGGCGGCGAATTTCACAAAAACTGAGGAGAATATTTTATTAGGCCTAGTTCGGAAATATGTCCTCATTGTGGAAAACAAAAAGACAGACGCCGTAAGTGCCAAACAAAAGGCAGACTGTTGGCAACAGATTACGGCGGAATATAACTCTCATGGGGTTACTGCGAGAAGCAGTGCCGTTTTGAAAGGAAAGTACGAAAATGTTAAGAAAAGAGGAAAAAAAACACTTTCCGAAAAAAGTGCCCGTATTAAAAAAACTGGAGGTGGGCCACCACTTCCAGCTGACGACAGTCAGGACAATGTATTAATGGATATACTGGGTACCAGTTAACTGGTTTCCAAAGCCAGTACGATGATGATAAGATATTTTCTGTAACACGAAGTTCACTGCATTCTTTGTCATTCTGAATCTATTGAAGAATTCATCGTTATCCCATTCGTGAAAATGTTCCTGTCTGGTTCTAAAAACCCTTTCTTTGTTTATATGTAGAGCTACTAACTCAAGGAAATCTTCATCATCTGTTAATTCCTCTAAATAACTAGGTAAAAATGCGTCCATTTCGATCTATCTCAATATACGGTTAAACAACGCGCAGGTTATATTATCAAATGAACGTTGTTCAGCTCTGAACCCTGTTTAACCCGAGCTCAACGACCGTTCAGAATTGATCGACGTTCATCACTTTATCTCGGATCAATAGAGATTGAAAAACGCCGATATTTGTGTTGAACTCCGTTCAGTACTGAACCAAGATTAAACGAAGTTGGTGCAACGGGCCCTTAGTATTGTAGGACTTTATACAGAGATTTAACAAGATTGAACGTTTAAAATAAATTGACGCTACAGACAAAGTAGGAATGTAGCACTATGGGGACGTGGGTGCTAATGTACTAGAAGATCACTGGGCAAATAAGAACTTCAACCCGTTTTAAAAGATTTATAATGATCACAACATCCCATAGTAATCACCTTTGTCCATTAATGCATAATTTGTCTCATCTGAAACTTTGGGAATAATTAATTTTTTTGGGAATAACGCGACAGTCGACACAGTAACTGCCTAACGATTGCCTCTTCAAGCACATTTGCGATTATATATTTGCGATTATACATATGTATGTACATAGTTGTAAATATAAAAATAAAAGTCACATCCATGTTTTAGCCAAACTTGCCAAACACGGTTGCAAAAATATCCGTTTAGCAACAAAACGCGTAGACCGAGAGCGGACGTCGATTAACCCAGATTGAATGCCTACCTAGATGGAACGTCTCGGGGCATTGGTCGCTTTCCGTTGAAGCTGGAAACGCGACTCATCCTTTTCACCACTTATGATTCACCTCTTCCCAGACCGAGAGGGACGATCGGTGCGTTCACCCGCCCTGTCTTCACGCTCATTTCGCTCTTTCACACGTGTAATGAATCACGATCAGTATCAACAGTCATATTGGGCCGAGCATAATAATACCATCAGATAAATCATCGTGTGAGCCGGTCGTATCCTTCATAATAGACTGCCAGTATTTAAATTAAATATTTGGATCGTAGATGGAATTATAAGTTGAGCTTCCTCATAGTGGCAAATCGCCTATTTGCCATGCAAGTGAATCTGAGTTCGAATTCTGTCATAGCCCATGGCTTTTTTAATTAAGAATAGTATGACGCAGTTGGACGGGTTGTTGTACATTCTGCATCCTGGGAACTTTACATACTTAAAATTAGGAAATTTTTGGAGTTAGGACTGATGAGCCTGATGACGTTTTCAAAATTTAGATCAAATAAAGAAGCTTATTATGAATTGATGTTTTGAAAGCCGAGCAAATCACAGTTTGGATATTTGGTGGCAGACCGCAGTAGCCA
This sequence comes from Cimex lectularius, assembly GCF_000648675.2. Taxonomy (NCBI): domain Eukaryota; kingdom Metazoa; phylum Arthropoda; class Insecta; order Hemiptera; family Cimicidae; genus Cimex; species Cimex lectularius. The sequence goes on along the minus strand of NW_019392904.1, from coordinate 141,999 downwards.
AGTGGTTCGCGTGGCTTCGATTCCTTCCGTTGCCCCTGGAATTTCCATCCTCCTATTTCCGAAACAACATTCATTAATCAACGTATATAATAAAGGGTGGAGTTTAGTGACCGTCAATGATTATTTGGAGATTGTGAGGTACGACACCCAATAATGACACATCTACTCAGAAAACAAACACTTCGGGCCATGAAGATGATCTCAATAAAGATAGAAACGTTGGCACGATAAAGAAAATGTTTTTCTAAAACCTACGTCACACCAGACCGCATCTCAGGATATCCGAATAATCATCGACTAACGGTCACTAATCACCACGCGTTTGTTATTCTTGTTTGTCGTGTTGAGAGGGCACTTAAGAATGACACATCTACTTAGAAAACAAACACTTTGGGCCCTGAAGATGATCTCAATAAAGATCGAAACGTTGGCACGATAAAGAAAATGTTTTTCTAAAACCTACGTCACACCAGACCGCATCTCAGGATATCCGAATAATCATCGACTAACGGTCACTAATCACCACGCGTTTCGATCTTTATTGAGATCATCTTCAGCGTTCAAAGTGTTAGTTTTCCTTGTAGATGTGTTATACTTGTTTGTCGTGTTGAGAGGGCACTCAAGAATGACTCATCTACTCAGAAAACAAACACTTCGGGCCATGAAGATGATCTCAATAAAGATCGAAACGTTGGCACGATAAAGAAAATATTTTTGTAAAACCTCTAAACAATCGTATATAATAAATCTGGCTAATATGAACAAATTATTGTGTTAGTTTCTAATTTGTTGTGTTTTAATTAGATTGCTGACCGTTGTGGATTTTATCGACAATTCACCGTTGCTGGTGTTCGGACGGGCGGCTTTGTTGGGCTACTCATCCCGAGGGAATTCTCGTGCTTGTCTGACGGCGTACCCGACCTGTCCTCGAGATCCTGATGCTCTAGTCGATTACCTCAATAACCACCACGGCGGATTTTTCCGCTACTTCAGCTGGAACAACGGGGAAACAAACAACCTGAACCATCGTCCACCTAATTACGGCCAGTACCAATATCCGTACAGGCCACCGTACTATCAGAGATACGCGGGCAAGTACACAGCCGCCAAGGACCATTTCCAGGAAAGGATCTTGGTGAGACCTCCGCCGTTTAACTCCTACGATCAGAGAGAACATGACAAACTCGTCTTTCCGACAAGGGGTGTAAAGCAGCTTCATTTCCCACAGCAGTCGGATTCATACACAGCTAGTTACAAGCCAGTAAGGACCAATGGGTACCTCAATCCCAACTACGGCTCTGTGACGCCAGTTCCTTTTTTTCCTGATAGAACTGGAACTGGGAAACTTCTCCTGGATAACCAAGGCGTTCACTACGCACCGCCTCAGAATCTCATCAACTTCAGAGATCAAAGATCAGTCAAATTTCCTGGATTCATGAACTTTCCAAAAACCTAGGAGGAGACTGCTAAAATCATAGGCTGTAGATATTTTCTAAAACTTTACGTGATAAACTATGTAAATTAGTGAACAATTAAATGAACTAACCGTGCATTGAGAATTCATAGAAAAAAAGTATTAAATGGAAACATGAAAAAAAAAATTAACCGACAGAACATAAACAATGAAAGGTAATACTAGAAATATACTAAAATCCTGTATATATAGTCAATTGAAAATAAATAAACAGAAGAGTGCAAGATCAAAATTGTTTAAATAAACATATACAAGTGTAAATATGTAACAAATAACAATTTAGTATTTTATAGGTAATGGAAGCCTAATGAGTCTAATTGTAGAAAATGTATATATTACCCGGCGAGTTTTAAAAGGTTTTAATTAAAACAAGTTCAATTTTAATCGTTCAGTGTATCGAATTTACACCTGTCCTTCGCTTATTAGATTTTAATAACGTTCATGTTAAAAGCAGGAAGTACCGCATACACGCAGTCACAGCAATGACCGATATTGATTCATGTTTAGTTTTTAATTATGTCTCAAATTAGCATGACTGACTTCATTAGGTACGTATCAAATGCCAACCGAATGTACAAAACCCCCTCGTAATTATTTTGTTTTAAACGTTCTAATGAACTTATAATGTTACCTTTCTACAATCATTCCATTGATATAGGAGCCTTAAAATAAAAACATATCAACCAAATAAATATTTGTAACATTAAGACATTCATTAAAAGGACAATCTTTTTTTATAGTTGAAATTGCGCTTTTTCTCTCATTCTTTGTGAGAGAATTATCTTTTCGGAGTGGTTACCGATTTCAGACTAGTACCTCAAATTCATAAATGATGTGTGGCGAGGTCTATGGTTATTCACTGGTTTTCGTGGTCCGCTTGACCAATTAATACTTTTCAATTAATTAAGGTTTTTAGTTGAGATAAAAAAGTCAGTGTCACATGCGGGATTCGAACCCACGACCTTAGGCTAGATAGGCCGCTACTCAACCCCTTGAGCTATCGTGACTTCGATCCACTCGGACACTAACTTCCCAACTCAACCCCCATCTTTTAAATATTCCCTCCTTTTTGCCATTTTTTATCTCAAGTAAAGACCTTAATTAATTGAAAGCTATTAATTGGTCAAGCGGACCACGAAATTTTGAAATAGTGAATTTAATGTTAAAATGAAGTATATTTTCGCTAAGGCTCTCCGTGGCCATTTTATTTGTCGCCGAGAATCAAATAGATTACACGACATTTGAAAAATGGCAAAAAGGAGGGACAATTTAAAAGGTGGGGTTGAGATGGGAAGTTAGTGCCCGAGAGGATCGAAGTCACGATAGCTCAAGTGGTGGAGTAGCCGTATCTAGCCGAAGGTCGTGGGTTCGAATCCCGCTCGTGACACTGACTTTTTATCTCAACTAAAAACTTTCATTAATATTCTATGGATATTCTTGAAATCTTGAAAGAGTCGGCTTGTTTCTATCTCCGCTTTGTTCCTCCAAGCGCATCATCAGATTTATGAGATGAGTAAGATAGAAATTCGTGCCAATGCTAATTCAAACAATGTGCAGGGTTAGTTGCTCACAAAAGTACGTTTTGCTTTTAAAACTTCATGCATTTACCAAATTGCTTAATAAGTGGGAATTTTCCGTAAGAAATATTGTATGAAAGTTTCACCAAAAGAATTATGGAAAGAGGCATCGATCGAAGTGCTTAGTTTTGAGGGAAAAAGCGCAATTACCATGGCATATTTATAAAATAGGGGTTCTGTAATAGACTTATACAGGGTGTCCCGTGAACAGACTTCACGTTGTCAATACTTCAGGTTGTCAAATGCATTAGAAAATCTGATTCTCAATTGTAACCATATTCCATTTATTTTTATTGGTGTAATTGACCATATTAATTATTTAAATTAATTATTCTTTCTATATTAGGTCTTGGTTGAGATGAAAAAGTTAGTGTCACGAGCGGGATTCGAACCCCTGAACTTCGGCTCAATACGCCGCTGCTCTAACCATTTGATGTCACGATTGCTGAAGTGGTTAGAGCAGAGGCGTATTCAGCCGAAGGTACTGGGTTCGAATCCAGTTCGTGACACTAACTTTTTCACCTAAACCAAGACATTAGAAAAGAAGAATAATCAATTATAACCATAATATTATACCTCAACAACCAGTTATACTGGATCAATCTTGTTGGTTTAAATTTTAATCAGGCGCTTCGATCTCTATCCATCAATGGGTCTAAATCCAATTTAAAGCTAAACTCACTATTTTTCGTGGTCAGCTTGACCAATTAATATCAATTAATCAATAATTAATTAATTAAGGTTTTAAGTTGAGATGAAAAAGTCAGTGTCACGAGCGGGATTCGAACCCACGACCTTCGTCTTGATACGTCGCTACTTTACCACTTGAGCTATCGTGACCTCGATCCACTCGGACACTAACTTCCCATCTCAACTATCCCATCTTTTTGAGATGGGAAGTTAGTGTCCGAGTAGATCGAAGTCACGATAGCTCAAGTGGTAGAGTAGCGGCGTATCAAGCCGAAGGTCGTGGGTTCGAATCCCACTCATGACACTGACTTTTTTATCTCAACTTAAAACCTTAATTAATTGATTAAAGCTAAACGTTCATGACTCATGGCTATGTAAACACAAATCACACAAACCTTGCAATTTGTCAAAGAAATCATATCAATAATCTTTTAGAAACATCTTCCCATCGCTTTTCTGCGCAGTTGTACAGTTTATGAATGAATAAAAAAGGCAGAATAAATTCAGATACATTAGTTAACTGGAGGGCGAATAATGGAAGTTGTTTGTATGCAGTAGAGACAAAAACAAATCTGGAATTATCAAAATTTATGTTGTAATATAAAATTCACAAAACTAAAAATACTAAGGAAATAGAAGGATGAATCTAGTGTTTTATAAAACTAGTGATGAGTTTCATCTCCATCCACTATGTGAATTGCATCGGCTTGTCAGTATCAAATTATAAGATTATTTTATTTTAAGTAAAAATAAGATGAAATTTTTCCCCTTTTATTTACAATTATTTTCTTTTTGTGATTGTAATCTCAACGATCCAAAACCTCCAGGGGGAGGTTAGTAAAACCCGTGGATTTTATAACGGGCTTTTTTTCTGGCCGGGCTTAGCTCAAAGTGTGAAACCACCGATAACCGGCATCTTGAATCAATAAGGCTCTTTAGAAACGAACAGAAATCCGGCTCAACTTCTAATCCCGGGAAACCATCCCCTCGGATTTCGTTAATTTCCAAGGAGACGGGGCGCACCGAGCCGCGGATAGAGAAGATTAATTGCGCGGGTGGCCTGACAGTCGACAACAATCTTGGCATTGTCCCCTCTCGAGATGATAAAAGCCCTTTTCCACTTTTCCCCTGCTTCTTTATTCTTTTTTCTACTCCGCAAGGGTTCTTTATTGCTCCCCCGTCCGATGGCCACGTCAAACAAATAATATCGAAATAGGCTTTCGAGGCCCTTTTGTCCCCGCGACAAGATCATTGTTCAACCCCCGCTCGAGAAAAGGAGCCCCCCTAAATAAAAATCATACACGGAAACCTTTATCGCGAGGATTCTGAAAGTCTTTTACAACCCGTAAATCCTTTGGTGTCTCGTATTTTACTATTGGCTGCTCTTAGGCTATACACATCTCGATTTGCACTTTTGGTTTAAAACAAATCTCATGAGATAGGTTGACCAGAAAATCTATTTGTATTTATACATTTACACAGTAACCCTTGTATAATGATAATTCGGATTAAACCAAATAGGATTATTAATTGCTCAATAAGATCATTTTTGATTATACGTATTATTTTAATATTAAGGATTAATTAAAACGTGATTTCATTTCTCTTTTTTAATGCTTTTTATTTTCATGAATATAGCAGTGTGATTATTTACAAATCATAGTCGAAGCATGGATTACATCTACGATCTGCTGGAGGTCGCTGTTGAGAGAAAAAGATTAAAAGAGAAAAAATAATTGTAATGAAGAAATAATAATAAAGAGGGAAAGGAATAAAGCGAGGTTTTAACTTTATTCGTTATATTCACTAATTTCGTGGTCCGCTTGACCAATTAATAAATTACAATTAATTAAAATTTTTAGTTGAGATGAAAAAAAAGTCAGTGTCCACCACTTCCATCCTCTCGGACACTAACTTCCCATCTCAACCCCATCTTTTAAATATTCCCTCCTTTTTGCCATTTTTTATCTCAAGTAAAGACCTTAAGTAATTGAAAGGTATTAATTGGTCAAGCGAACCACGAAAACTAGTGAATTTAATGTTAAAATGAAGTATATTTGGTCACGATAGCTCAAGTGGTAGAGCAGCGGCGTATCTAGCCGAAGATCGTGGGTTCGAAACCCGCTCGTGCCATTAACTTTTTTTCATCTCAACCAAAAACCTTAGTTAATTGTAATTTATTCGTTATATGCTAGTACACACAACACACAAAAAAAGTTAAACGTAATCGTAAAAATACTTATAATAATAATTTTAAAAAAACAGAGGAGAAAAGACTTAATCGTAAAGAAAAAAAAGGAAAAAAAAACTTTTTACCATTTTCAAAATTCAAAAGGTGGGGTTGAGATGGGAAGTTGGTGTCTGAGTGGATCGAAGTCACGATAGCTCAAGTAGTAGAGTAGTAGCGTATCTAGCCGAAGGTCGTGGGTTCGAATCCCGTTCGTGACACTGACTTTTTTATCACAACGAAAAACCTTAATTAATTGAAAGGTATTAATTGCTCAAGCGGATCACGAAAACTAGTGAATTAAGGATAATGTTGCAGAAGTGCGAAGTGATTCTACATCCAAGGTAGGTACCGCACCTCGTCCGAAGTCGTGAAAGAAATACTATTGAAGTAACGAGAGATCTTACAGACAGTGAAAGTTAGGTGAGTGGATTGTTTTGTGTTAAATTTTATTATATTCTTTGCATGACTCCAGTAGCATAAGGTATAATTGAAGGTTTCGAGTGGCTGATGGAGGGTCGAAAATACCTGTCAGTGAAGTAGCTTTATATTATAATACACGGCTAGCTAGGGTGGCAAACTAGAACAAAAGTTCGGCTTGCGACAATAAAGGCTCTAAACAGTACTGCCTCAACCTAATAAGTGAGGTGATAGTGTTTACGAAGACAGCTATGGATAGGTAAATGCCAGTTGCGAAAAACAAATGGATGATCAGGTATTATATTCTGATAATTTCCCCCTCCCAAAATTAATGGTAGGCCTATATGAAGTCGTACAATATATAGATTATTTGGGAAGATTCGGAATTAGGAGTGTTTATTAGAAAATACAATATCTAAAAAGAAAAAAAATTTTTCGATAATAAGTCACAATAGTCAAGATGATACGTTAATTTCTGCTCGATAATATGTCAAAATATTTACCATCATCACTACAATTTTACAGTGCCTTTTGTCCCACATAAGTCAACAGTTTAAAACGTTTTATAAACAAATATAACAAGGGCTTTCTTGAAATCCACTGAGGATCGAACAGTGAATTGTCAAATCATAAAAACAAATTATTTTGTGAATGAATTTATATTGTGTAATTACCTAAAATAGACCGTTGATAAAATTTAGATAACAATTTAAATTAAAAAAATGAAAAAGAGTAGAGCAAAACGTCGATACAATTAGGCCGATAAACTGTTAAATGTTGCACGGTTAGATTTGTAACATAATAAATCAAGAAATTACTGTTTTATTAGTTGTTGTAACTAAATGGAAAGTACTCAATATACACAATTTTTTCGAAATGAAAAATTGTGTATAATTAATTGAGTATTTATGTAATTAAGTAGAAGCTGTTAAAATAATTAACAATTGAGTATTAATCTAGAATCACATCTGTGAATCGTACACAATCCCGCTAATGTAGTACTGTCTTTAATTTTTTTACGAGGGTTCGCAACAGCAGAGGTCATATAAACCCTCAGGGTGCCGGGTGTTTTTGAAAAAAAGCCCATTTGTAAATATGTCTGTTTAGAATGCAAGGCCGCTGGATTCGAACCCGGGACCTTTACAGTGATGAGCGCCGTGTCAACGACTAAACCTTGCGGCCACCGACGCCCCATTCTCGCTACGTCATGGTCAAAAATACATGTTTTGTCAACTTTTACAAGTTTAATGTTTTCTGTAAATTTTGTTTAAGCTAAATGCCCGGGAAGTCGTTAATAAAAAATGTTTCTATACGAAGCCGCGATTTGCTTACAATTGGAATAAAATCGGGGAGTCGAAATGGGAAGTTTGTGGCATGGGCGATCGAAGACACGGTAGCTCAAGTGGTAGAGCAGCGGCTTATTTAGCCGAAAGTCGTGGGTTCGAATCCCGCCAGAAACATAAATTTTTCATTTCGAAAAAATTGTGTATAATTAATTGAGTATTTGTATAATTAAGTAGTAGCTGATAAAATAATTTAAAAAGTAGATGGAAAGTTTTTCTATCTTGACCAAGAAGACCGAACGACACACAACAGCATAATTCCAATGGAAATGCTTTCAGAAGAGAAAAGTCCGGATTTTCGACGTGAAACAGGATGCAGCCACATTGGCAGTGTAATTAATTTGGAAAATATAGTTTGAAAAGGGAACACGTCAAATGGATTGGATATCAATAATAATTAGCTATAAGCCTGCTCGTGATACGGCGGATTGGGTGCTGGGGCCGACAGTTTGTTAACTAATAGACCGACCCTCGCCGACAACTGTTGCTAATCCACTGGTTCTGTTTCCAATTAGGTACCGGGACGCAGGTGTCCTCGTGACTTGCCGAACCCTTATCCTGCCCTAATTCCGGGGTTGGATTAACGGCCTTTTTCCGATTGTGGGAGTGCTGGGAGGGTTAGGGAGAAATTCACCGTAGCATAAAGTCCATATAACAATGGGAAGTTACAACTCATAAAACCGACGGTAGGGAAAATTCATGAGAAAAAGATCAAACTTGTTTAAAAAACTAAAATTTAGCAAAAAAACATAAAGCAGGAACGTTTTTTCGTATTACAGACTCTATATTAAGCTGAAAAAAGGAAAACTTTGTACGAGCTAATTACCATTTGCTAATCGAATGACATCGACTCATTTAAAATACAGAATCTTCAATTTTCTTTCATGTTACTTAATGAAATGAAATATATCCTATTAGGAAACCTGGGGGTGTAATTTAAATTTAACAATACGCGTTTTACTCTAGAAATAGTTCTTACTAAACTAACAGCTATTTATAATTGACATAGTTTGAAATCAATGATTATTTTTATACTGGTATCATAAAACCTTCATTCTTTTCAGTTTAGGTTTTGTGTAATATTCAACATTTGGTTGAGAGACCCATTAATACCTACTCAGATTTCTTTTACAAGCTTGATAAATTTATTCGTTCTTTACTCCAAGACTATACTTTACGGCAGTAATATTGTGGTATTATCGATTGCAATGTATTTAAAGTTTTAAAAAACGTGATATCGGGCCAGGTCCCACAACGTAAGAACCACTTTAACAAAAACAATAGTACTTTGTCTACTTACTTGTGTAATTTATGTCCTCAAGGCCTTACGCCTATATCTTAAAAAGTCAGCTTTGTTGTGTTTAACCATCTGCAAGGATAGGCCATGTAAATAAACAATGAAAACTAGGGTAGGAGTTACAGGCAGATGCCATATTAGGCATGCCAATCGATGCCACTACTCCAAAATACAATTTAATAAAAATTATAAATGTTGGAGTAAGTGTGGTGTTCAATCCTTTTTAAAAAGATAGTTCCTACTTTTGGCCATAGCCATGTGGAAGTCCTTCAACATGATGATGAGCTAAAAAGGCTCGAAATCCGGATCGTTGCAAAATACAATTTTGTCAAAACGTCAAGGCAAACTCCTTCTGGTACACTGAAGGGCACGGGAGCTGGAGTCTTCGAGATGACGGACGGAGGGTAAACCAAGGTAAATGTGCTACTGTTTTCTCGTCATTAATTATAGCGATTGAAAACTGCGCTAAAAAATAAAGGCTAGGAATACTCCCGGAAGATAGCCATCTTCTCTAACAGTCAGGCACCACTAAAGGCCCTAGCCTCATGCTAGGTTATGGCAAATAGCGTTTGGAACTACATGGAGACCCTGACGGAAGTCAGTGACACTAATGGCTTGACCCTGCCATGGGTTCGTTGGAACGTGGGACAGAGGCAGCGAAAAGTTTTGTTGTCTAAACGGGGGGGGGGGACTAACATGAACTCTCTAGGTCCTGTAACCTACCGTGGCTTAGCATCCTGCCACAAAACATCTTTAAATAGATCTTTAATGGGTCCAAAACGTGGTGGAACCACAGGCATGAGGCATGCAAAGATATTCATAGAAGGGCCATCATCAAAAAGGAATTACTAGAAGGCAACCTAAACCTAACCAGGATTCTGGTTGGACTCCTGACAGAGCACTGCCACTTAAGAAAGCACATGCACCGGATAGGAGTACGGACAGAAGAAACCCTGTGCAGATACTGCCAGGCAGAGGAGGAGACCGCAAAACACATTTTATGTTTCTGTGAAGGAACCACAAGCAAGATCCTACACTAAAGATTCGCTGGCAAGGCTACGGTGAAAAAAAAAACCAGGTCGAGGTGCAGAATGCCTTGTGGCCGCCTCTTTTATCCCTATCCACCTATCCCTTGTTGTATTTATTATCGAATATTTTACAGTATCTTAGTATATTTACATTTCTGGAAATTTGGTATGAATATATCAAAAATATTTCAGCTTGGTTCGAAATGCTCTCATTTATTTATTATCTGTTTTGAAATAGGTAATAAGTAAATCAAGTAATTCCTATCATACTGAAGGGCTTAACGTTTTCGTACCTTTTGGATGTCGTGGGCGAAAGATAAAATGATGTAAAATGCTTTTTTCATATCTCTCTTAACTCAAAGCCATGGGCTCTGCCAGGATTCGAACTCCGAACCGCTAGCGGGGCAAATGAGTCGGATTCACTAACCACCGGAAGTTTTTGTCGATGTATCAACCGTTCCGTTGGTTTCATCTTTTTACCTTGATGTTATGGATTTTAGGTTAATTGTTTTCCCTTTGTCTGTATCCCAACAAAATTTCATGTTAATATTTATTGATTAATTGTATGTAAAATGAGGAGAGATGAAAAATTGGAGTAATGAGCCGGACTCAAACCCACTCAAAATATCAATGTTATATAAATATAGGATATTGGTTGATCGTAAAGATTGTCAATATTTACACAATTTATGAAAGTTAGTGTTAATTAATTTATTTTTAAAATCAACTAAATTAGAGCTAAATTTTTCCATTAATCTCGAATTTATACAGTATCGCGTTCAATTCTTCTCTCTCATTTTCAGGCAATTGTTTTAGATTTGGACAGCGTGGAGTAGCCAAACCACTTTGTAACTGGGTTTCTTCCCTGATGTCCCGAAGCGTCGTAAAGTTTGAAAAACTTATCTAAAAGCAACAATGTTGACAGAGTTGGGAGTTTCGACCGCCGAGAGAGATTTAATAAAACCAAGAGTCGAAATGCTCCGGAGACAATCTGAAAGTGATTTAACTTAGGACTACATCTCGTTCCTTCTTACCCCAATTAAGTGCGCCTGGCGAGGGGGACCCTGGAAAACAGAGAAGCCACCGACCGGGGCCGAGGGGGTGTAAACACAAGGAGCTCTTCATCAGTATGTTAATGTTCTGAGGATGATGAATGCCCCTTATCTCCGTTCCCAACTCGGCAAAGGGTTAGGCGGAACTGATGCCGGTGATTAATGTCTTTCATGCCACCCGTCACCGCCGCTTTTTTCCCCTTTTTTCAGCGCGGATCACCCCAGCCGGGAAAACGGAATTAAGAGGGAGAAACTCTCCCCAGGGATCAAAAGGCATTTATCTTCAAATACACTTGTCTCTCTTTCTGTTTGGAAGAGGGGAATTAATTATGAAATATTTAACAGACCCCGGAATTTCCCGCACGATTATTTTGCCTATTCAATTCACATTTTGAAGAGCTTCCTGTTTTAAATATAGGATTACAAGTGGAATGAACTCATTCGTCTAAACCCGACAAATCCACGTATCGCGTATGAAATCATTCCAAATTGGATAGCACGGAGGGAAAACGATATTTGTCATACTGTCAACATTGATTACATACCTGATTTATTAAAACAATATGTAATGTCAAATTCATTTTTAATTTCAACAATGGTCAGAAATTTTTTTAGAAAAGTAAAAATAGTTAATAAAATAAGAGATCGTTTGTAACTCTAAAAATGTCTCTAACTAAATTTAATACTTCCTAATTTTTTTTACCGACTTTCCAATAATTTATAAATCGTTATCTCTATTATAAAATATATACCTAAAAAACATTTACGATTTGGCTTTTAACTCCATGAAGAAATTATACGACGTTCAATACTGCTTGATATCAATGTTTTTCTACTTTTTATATCAAATTACAACAAAAAATCAGTTTGTTATATCACTCTTTGTCCACTATTTAAAATGATTTCTTTAATTTCAAACAAAAAATTACGCATAAAACACCAGTGTAATTATGTCTATTTCAGACTTCCTAGATAATTTAAACTCATATCTGAAGTGACCTCTTTATTTTTTTTCCCAATTTTATCCTCTTTACTGTGTTTTTAAATGTTTTATCTAACGTAAATTATATTTATTGTTTTCTTTTAAAAACCTCTCATAGACAAAAGATATTTCTTCCTCTGAAGGAAACTCATATTTGTCATTTTTTGGTTAAATTTTAACTGTGTATTTTTTCCATATTTTTCTTGGATCTAAGGAAAAATGCAATTATACAGGATAACAAGTTGCAACCAAAATTTGTGATAGTAGGCTTGAAATGGAGTATAACCCGAAAAATCAGTTTTCTAATTCACTCTGTCAGAGGTTTGGAGAACAAAGGACTTTTCACCAAAAAATTCGCCGATACCTGTGGCATTTGCATCAAATATAGGTCATTTATAAAATCTACTGTCTATGTACTCATTTTTAAAATTACCCATAGAATGAACCATCAGCAGAATCCTTTCAGACCAACTTATAACAGTTTCACACAAACCATTGGTAGATGTTTGAGAAATTTCAAAATTCCCCGTGGCATAATTTTCTAGAGATTGATAAACAAAAATTGTTGTATTTAATGCGCTTGCAGATATTATTGGTACGTTCAATAGATTCTATTTTCGGGTAGTCTGGTTTATCTAACTTCCGAAAAAACCGTAATATGATTAGAAATCAAATTTTTGAACCATGAAAAATGTTTTATTCATATTGATGGTAAAATTGCTTTATAAATCGTAGACCTAAACAAATGAAACCGGTTCAAAGGTTTGGAAGACGACGGATCATTAAATTTTTATGAGGCAGAAAGTTCACAGTTGTTGCCTAATACAACGTACGGGAGCTGGGGTCTTTTGGATGAACCCAAGACCGAACTGACGGTAATCTTAGGCAGGTATGGTACAGTTTTCCCGCCTGAAATCATAGCAATCGAACAATGTGCCAGAGAAATAAAAAGGCTAGGAATACTTTCCCGGAAGATAACCATTTTCTCTGACAGCCAGGCAGCTCTCATGGCCTAAGCCTGATGCGAGGCGAAGGCAAAGAGTGTTCGGAAATGCATGGAGGCCCTGAGGGAAGTCAGCGACACTAATGACCTGACCCTCGAATAAGGTCCCTGGACATTCGGGGCATAGAGGCAACGCAAAGGTTGACATGTTGGCCATAAAGGGAGCCAACATGGACTCTATGTGCCCAGAACCCTACTGCGGCCAAGCAGCCAGCCCTAAAAGAGGATACCTCTTAAAATGAATCTTTATTGAGTCCAAAACCTGGCAGTACCACAGGACTGAGACATGCGAAGAGATTCATAGAAGGACTATCCGCAAAACTTACAAAAGAATACTAGAAGACAACCGCAACCGAACCAGGATTCTAGTTGGACTCCTGACGGGGCACTGCCACTGAAGAAAGTACATGCACCGGATAAGAGTACAGACAGAAGAAACACTGTGCAGATACTGCCAGGAAGATGAGGAGACCACTGAACACATTCTGTTTTTCTGCAAAGGTCTATCTATGTACGTGCAGGTTCTTGCAACTTGGACAAGAAAAACGACAAGCAAGATCCTACACCAAGGAACCGCTGGCAAAGCTGTGGAGGCTGGTTAATAACCTGAAGCTGGCAAGTGAATTATTAAAAAAACCAGGGAAGCACAATAGATCCATTTAGGTCGAGGTGTAGTAGGCCTTCTGGCCGCCTCACTTATCGCTATCCCTATACTTATACAACAAAAACTGGAAAAGTGAGTAAATTGAAAGTATAATGTGAATGCAACCCAAAATCTGCGAAAATTGCGAACTTTCGATGTGAGAAAAGTGAACAAGATGAGAAAGAGTGCGTAATGGAGAACCGGAGAATTAGCTGCAGAGTGGTGCTGCGTTTCGTTAGGAAAAACCAATTTTCCTTAGAGGCTTGTTTAAATTTAAAAAAAATTAATATTTATTTTTATTTGGTTTTTAGTAGTATTCAGTTTTTAATGTGATAAAAATTTATGCCATCATTTGGTATTAAATTTTCTTCTTCACTTAAACCTTGATTTTCCCCTAGCACACGGTTTTTAAGAGATTTAATCTACCATAGTCCTCGAAAAAATAATGTACCGATGCTACCAATCAGATCAATCCTGATCATATTAAATGCACTAATTCTTATTAAATTAGCCAATTTCTAGGTTGTTTTGTAACAGAGTAGTGAATCTTCTCGACAGCATAGTCAAAAATCTTTTCTTTTTTTTTATTCTAACTCATTAAATTGAGAGAAATCGAATTTGTATTTTAAGGTACCTCTGCTTAAATTTAAAAATTTAATACATTATTTATTATGTTATAAATTCGTAGTAATGCACTATCAAAATCACAAAATTAAATTTAAAAAACCGTGAGTCTCATTTGTCTTATGCAAATTTTGAAAAGCCCCTTCTAAAAAGATTTACGCCAATCGCTGTAACTGCCTATATCGTACCTCACCACCAGTTTGGATTCCTCTCGTACCACTCCACTATACAAGTGCATCGCGTTTTAGACATTATCTCTCTTCAGCAGAAACAGTATTGCTCGGGTACTCTGGTTTGTTGTTGAAGCTGAAGGGCTTCCTTACTTTCACAAAACTTTTAATAATAAAATCCTATCTGATGGAAATGTACAGCCGCATCTTTGACCTTTTCTTGTTATACACTCATTTAATCTGGTGCCCCCAGGGGAGCATCTTAGGGCGTTTCCTATTCACAATACACAACGACATTCCTCTCCTCCCTAACAAAATTATATGATATTTTGTTGATGGCACAGCTATCCTGTCCTACTTTTTTATAAAATCCAAATCCATTTAAACATTATCCAATGATTTCTCAAATGAAGAATAAAAACGAAACTAAATTCACCCACGTACACGAATATACTCCGAAAATCCACTTGTCCAATGTGAAGGAGTGTAACTGCTGGGTGTCTTATCTTATCATGTGAAACATGCTAGATTTTCATTATGTCATTTATCTCATTTGTTTTTTGCGACTGAAAATGTAGTGGAAAAATCATAATAAAAAATAAGAATAGATTGTCTGATTTTATAGGGGTAATTGAAAGGAAAAATAATTTTCTTTGATAAAATTAAATATATCAGAGCATTGTAATAAGTTTAGCAAAATTTTGCTCGAGCTTAAAACATACTCTGTGTGCTAAAATAAAAGACAGCTAATTTATGAAATATGTGTCATTCATTTATTTCAGTTTTAGGGGACCGCGGTGGGCGACCGGCTTATATTTGACACGCTAGCGGTTCTGGGTTCGAACATCGGCGTAGGCCGTGAATTTTTAATTTTGAACAGTATGAAGTAAGTATTGTAAAGTAGTTTGACCCCTCGTCTGCGACGGGCAGTTGAACGTTAAGCCCTCCACTATGAGAGGAATTACATTACTTTACATTTTATTTTACTATTTTATTTTTGTAAACAGCTTGGAGAGGATTTATCATTAATTTGATATGGGGGTGAAGTCCGCTCGCCCACTCAGCTGCTTAAAACCTAAATACTGTTCAGTTCCAAGGAGAACATAATAAAATTGATGACAAAATAGTACGAAGTTACTCTTTCACCGTCTACTTTATAATCAGAAATATTTTTTTAGATCATCTACAGAAGAGTTGTTGGATCAGTCAACTTTCTGATTTCTCGATTGAAAATATTTTTTTATATCCTAGGAAGAATTGCGTCCTACGAGGTAAGCTTTGGTGGTTTATTTCATCTTGGAGGTTGTTAGACAAAATTTTCCTCTAAAAATGTGTAAAAACATTCGAATAGTGTTTACATATTGCCAATAGCATTCATCAATGGACACGATTTTTTTCTATTTTTATTGAGTTTCGTGCATAAAATTAAGTCTACTCGGCATTGTTGGGATACTAAAATATACCTCGTTACTGCAAGGGACAAACGTCCTTAACCAAGCGAAACGAATTTTTGCGGTCGTTCACAGCTTTCAAAACGATCCAGGATAGATACGTTCTTTTTTCGTGTTGATCGAACTGATCCCAGACAAAAGCCCAGTGAGACGATACCTTTTTTACCAATCCCTTTCCTTTAATTTTCCGATTCGTTAAGCGATATTGTAAAATACTGGTGGTCGGTTTAATTCGGCGCTGAAATAATTATATTATTTGTACCCGTACTTAAATGTAAATTTTCAAGGGGTGAAAATCACGTAACGTTTAACAAACTGTTCTGTTGTTCGCGGGTTTCACGTCGGATTTTTTTTTTTCTTGACTTATATTAGCTATTATTAGGTCCTCCCCTAAATGGAAATTTAGAATTTCATATAACCCAGGGCACGTTCACTTAGGATGATCGCAATTCAGGGACTGGAAGTAATCTCTGACGATCAATGCACGGGGGAAAAGAGAAAAGGTGGAAAAGATAGGATTAGAATCCGAGAACGGACGGGACAGCTACTGCCAACATGTTTTACTTTAAAAGTCTCCCGTCCTACGAGTAACCATTTCAGTAGCCACATGTCCAACTTTTCCATGGAAAAAAAACAGTTCCTAAAAATATACAACTGAAAGTAATGGANTAACTTATTTCCTCTCTATTTACTTATTACTTATTATAATGTTTGTTATTAGGGCTGTTTTGGGGAAAAACCCGAGGCCCGGAACCTATTATTTGGACATTCTTTGGAAGGATTTTTTGAGTCTGAAGCCAACAGTGCAAACGGTTTTTAATTTGGAGCAACCGTCCTAAAGCGATTCGCAAAATACAACTTGTGAACGGATGCTCTAAATTAAAAATTTTGCCCCGTTGAATTAAACGTCGAAAAACTTTCAAAACATGTACATTGATGAGTACCTTGTCATTTGAAACAGTTACGCTCTTTTTGTATTTCGATGTCCTGAAGATTGTTATTTCCCAAAAACGCCGCGATAAAAATATAAAAAAAAATTGGGGGAACAGAAGTTAAACGCACCGTATACATTACAGGATATATCATTTTGTTGACAAAATGATTTTAAATTGTTTGTGTTATGCTATAACTGCTATACCTAATTCTACTGTAGCATAATGTTAATTTCATAGCGAAAAATCTTGCGTCATTACGATGCGTAAGTCTTTTGATATTGATACTCTTTGTTACAGGCTGCCATTAGAGTCGTATTTCATAATAATTGGAAGTATAATAAATAAAGAAACCAGGGTCGCATCAACCACACTAAAAGACCAAATAGGTACGTAATAACTTCCAGAAACGATATTACTTTACTCTAAGTAATATAACCAGATGTAGAAGTTAACGATTTTAAAATAAAGAAAGCTTGTTTTCAGGGTAGTATCGTAAAATTATTGTAAAGTTTATTGGAAATAATAATAGCCATAAATAAAATTTAAACAAACCTAAATCTGTAACTATTCTGAAGAAATTGAAGAAACTCAGTGGCTTAATTAAAATTTCAAATCTGTCAGGTATTTTATCTTCTAAATAAAATCACATTTGTAAATCATCACCGTCCATTTTATGGCTTCCTTCACGCATCTAGAAGTTGATTAAGCACAGCTCGTTAATTTCAAATTATTTAGTCAAAATGTTTCATTCGTAATGTCTGAAAGCTATCAGGGAAAATGCGAGGTATGTAATTCCATCTAATCCCCAAATCCCCCGTCCGGTTTCATAATATCACATGCGTGCCGACTTTTAGTTAGCTTTCAGCCAAATTGAACTGGTTTTTCGATTGAGAAACTGTAAGTAAATAGCGTTGCCACTTGTGTCAACCTCCTCCCCACGAATTAGTCACGGACGGGACAGCTCCTGGTTAACAAGTGCGTTAAAAATTGTCGGTTAATTAGAGCGGGCTTCGGGCAAGCATGTGCAGCAAGTGCCCGTCCATTTGTAACGAAAAGAAGGCCGAGAGGGGAACCGCTAATGGATATCTCTTGTAACCATGGATTTCCGCACTCGGAGCAATGTCAGATTAATAACTCGGCCGACCTTATGTCGACGTGATCGCTTACTTTTATAGGGCTCGACCCGGCGGACCGTTAAATTCGGCCCTCTCTCTCTCTCCACTTTTCACATTCGGCTGAACCGACTAAATGGAAACCCGTCAAACCCATTCTTGGCGTTTTGTCCTAATTTAGACACTTGTCCGTTTTCCGAAAGCTACTAGCCCGATACCACGCGAACAAGGCAAGGCTCTCAACTAATGAAATCCCAAAGTGGATGGGATTGTAACGTTTACAGCTAAGCTTTGACACATTTCGTTAAACTAGTAGTGATATCTGCGGTTAACCAGCTCCAAACATATGAACTTCGTCGACGGGTTAAGAAATCCTTTTGGCCATACATTTCACGAATTTCAATCGAAAGCGATCTAAACACTCGAATTTACTAGATCCACTCATAATTAATGAGAAGTTTACGCTTGGCAATCCATCACGTAGCAGAAGTAAAGTATTACAAATGTATATGATAAGGAATCTATAAATGTATATATATATATATATATATATATATATATNAAGGGTAGGTTGAGATAGGAAGTTGATGTCCAAGTGGATCGAAGTCACGATAGCTCAAGTGGTACAGCAGCGGCGTATCTAGCAGAAGATCGAGGGTTCGAATCCCGGTCGTGCCATTGACTTTTTTATCTCAACTAAAAACCTTAATTAATTGTAATGATTTAATTGGTCAAGCGGACCACGAAATTAGTGAATTTAAAGTAATTGATATCATTGATGCAGTTCTATGCTTTTAAGTTCCAAATAGGGGATTCGAGGTCAGTCTTTTGTCTAGATAGAGCCCTAAGTAGTGGAAGACGTTTTCTGATGGAAGGGTGAGGTTATAATATATTGGAGGTACAGTGCGACGTAGAGTGAAGGTTATATTTTGGGACATTGCAGTTTTAGCTCCTGACACTGACTTTTTTATCTCAACTAAAAATCTTAATTAATTGAAAGATATTAATTGGTCAAGCGGACCACGAAAACTAGTGAATTTAATATATTAAAATGAAGTATATCTCCACTAAAGCTCTCCGTGGCCATTTCATTTGTCGCCGAGAATCAAATAGATTACTGACATTCGAAAAATGGCAAAAAGGAAAATTCGAAAGATTATAGGTTGAGATGGGAATTAGTGTTCGAGTGGATCCAAGTCACGATAACTGAAGTGGTAGATTAGCGGCGTATCTAGCTGAAGGTTGTGGGTTCGAATCCCCCTCGTAACACTGACTTTTTTTATGTTAACTAAAACCTTTAATTAATTGAAAGATATTAATTGGTCAAGCGGACCACGAAAACTAGTGAATTTAAATTGTAGGTTTCTTTGAGTCGCATTTATTTTTTAACTAATGTTCAACAGGTTGGAGGTGTCGGGCTGGGAAGATACTTGCGGAATGAAAACTTTTTTAAGTGCGGAAACGTATAAAATTATAGACAGTTGTTCTTCCTTCGGTGATTGCTAAGACCATGTAGTCATCTTAAAATTATCAGTAGCAGTAACCTACACAGACGTCTATGCTTGTATTGTATTGGTGACTTGATGGGATCTTTTTGGAACGCTTAATTCTTTAGAATCTCATTGTACTTGGTCGAACGTTTTTGTACATTAGCCAGAGCAGGGTATATTTTGAGTACATATATCTTTTTTTTTTTGGGGGGGGGGGAGCTTGGAAAAGCAAGAGTGAAGTAATCGAACCCACGACTGCGGGGTTGACGAGCTGAGAAAATAACACGCTGGCCACACTTCCCCATATCTTTGTACTTACTCTTCTATTTATTTTTCTTGTTCGCTACACTGTTTATCCTACTGAACTGCTCTCCTGGAGAAGCTGACTGCTGTCTTTTTTTATTGGAGCGGTCTGACCTGTTTTATAATGAGTTTGTCGTGTTTTACGACAGCATAATTACTCTACCGTCTTGCCTCAAGCATATCAGGTCGTAAGGTCTTTTTGTTGTCAGGATATCGTGAGGATAATTTTGAACTATAGATATTTTTGAGCCGCAGATTGCATGCGTTTTTATGACTGTTAGATTGTGATAAAGATCCACCAATAACCTTCTTCTTGATGTTGGGTTCCCTTGTAATCCCTTCATCCAGCCACTGTTAGATTTACCTTTAGCTACACAAGTTTATTTTTAATTAATTGGCAAATCAGGTCCACCAAATCTACAGAAATCAGATCATGTTCGTCGATGCCAAAAATTATAATTTTTCTTTAGTTATTAAACAAGACTTGATGTTAAGTTGTTAAATAAATTTGTTTCTATTCGATTATGAATACATTTTTGTTTTATTTTCATTTCACCTTCTTCTTGAGCTTTCTAAGTTTTTGAGTTATTCTCTCTCTCTCTCACACACACACACACACACACACACCCACACACTTTTTTTCGCCGACGAATGACACTATTCATTTAAGGGGGAAACACCGAGTTATCTTTCACTACATAGCCGGTTTTGTTTCGAAATTAAGTATTCTTGTGTCAACCACATATGGCCGATTCTTATTCGGGTTAGGTGATCCCTTCCACTGACGCGCTTTTCTTTTCTTTTTTTTTCTTTGTTATACTCTTTATTACTCGTTTAGCGTCAGCGATTCGTATCCAGATAAGATTTGGTGGATGGGACGTCCTGGTTTTCGCCGCCTCGTTGCTCTTCAGCCCACGTCCGGTTACCCAGACAACTATTTTCCGTTTTCCAAAAAAGCCCAACTCAGCGTGCGTACGAACAAAAGCACGACAAAAGGAAAAGGGTCCACCCAAATCTTTCCGGCTCAACCAACTCAGGGTGTCGGTGCACATGAGAAATTACAAATCCTCAAGGATTGCATGACTCCAAGAGCGTGTTATTGCTTTTTCTTTTTATTTGTAACATATTGTTTAAAAGGCAGAAAGATACCGAAAAATTAAAAACAATTTTTTTATCTAAAAATTATCATTTCTGTAGGTTTGTACAATAAAAGAGATCATGCCTATTGTCAATAAAATTTATTAACGTACTTATTTATTTGATTACCCAAGTTTGATGACTTAAAGAAATAAATCTAGCTTATTTCAACCTATCACACGGGAAGGAGTTTGTCAGAAAGAGCTATCCATTAAATACTGTTCGATCCCAATCCATCAGATACGGATGATTTTGATGATGAATGTATAAAATACCAAATTTATGGCATTCCATATAGAAAAGTTCAAATGGAAGTTGTTTTTTGTAAGTATGAGGGTGCCAGTGTTTTTGAAAAAAAGCCCATTTGTAAGTATGTCGGGTTCGAATGCAGGGCCGCTGGATTCGAACCCGGGACCTTCACCTTGCAGTGATGAGCGCCGTGTCAACGCCAAAGCGGTTGCGGCCACCGACGCCCCATTCTCGCTACGTCATGGTCAAAAATACATGTTTTGTCAACTTTTACACGTTTAATGTTTTCTGTAAATTTTGTTTAAGCTAAATGCCCGGGAATGTTTTAAATATTATATGTAATATTATTTGTTCTACAAAAGCCGTATTTTTATGCAAAAAAAATAATAAGTGAAATAAAAAATTTAATAATTGCCTCAAGTTCCACTTTAACTGTATGTATAAAGCGTTATGTTTTCAGTCTTCTGAAACTCAAATTAGCATATTTTTAGCACGTTTTGTACCATGAAAAAAGGACCCACAAATATCCGAACCGTGCGAAAAATTACAATTCTCTTTAGAAATTAGAGTGGTTTCTAAATCCACCAATCATTCAGTAAAAAAAGAAATTCGAAAAATTTAATTGGAAAAAATATAACAATTTAATTTTTTCGTTGTTTTTATTTCAAACAAGACCTTAAATAAAAAAAGAATAATTACAATTTATTGTTTGATTTTGTTAAACCCAACTTTAATTAAGAACAATCAGGTAGACCATAAATTGAACCTGTTGAGTACTGAATGAAAACTTCAATATTTCCGTAACAAATCGATGATTTTCGGAGTTTCTGGTGTCNTTTAGAAATTAGAGTGGTTTCTAAATCCACCAATCATTCAGTAAAAAAAGAAATTCGAAAAATTTAATTGGAAAAAATATAACAATTTAATTTTTTCGTTGTTTTTATTTCAAACAAGACCTTAAATAAAAAAAGAATAATTACAATTTATTGTTTGATTTTGTTAAACCCAACTTTAATTAAGAACAATCAGGTAGACCATAAATTGAACCTGTTGAGTACTGAATGAAAACTTCAATATTTCCGTAACAAATCGATGATTTTCGGAGTTTCTGGTGTCATTGTTTTTACAATAAAAAGGACATTCAAAATGTGCAAAAAAAATTCATTCTCAAAAATTCATTGATTTCTTCTGGATATATTGAAATTTTCCTTCAGATCTCGATAATTTCAATTTTTCTTGGAACTGATTGTTGTTATTTAAATGAAGGCTTAAAAAAAGTACAAAAATTAAATTATTATATTTTATTCAATTAAATTTTCAGACTTCTCTTTGTTCTTTAATCAACTACACGATACATTGAAACTACCATATTATGAAAGAAATCTTCAATATCTCCAGAACAACTATAAAAATTGTTGAGTTTCTTGGTGGAATTTTTTTAGGGTGGAAATGAATTTCAAAATGTGTGGAAAAAATTGAGACCATACTTATTTTTCAATAAAATAGGCAGAGTAAAAATAAAAAAATTATGTCTTTTATGAGAATCGAAGAACAATCAATTCCACAAACGTCAACTTCCAGCGATTAGTTCACATTAATTAGTTGACTCAAATGTTGACAAATCGAATACTAAAAGATTAATAATAAAACTAAAGGCGAAGTGGACAAAACACATTCAATGGCCACACAAGCAGCTTTTAAAGATATTAACATACCTACCTTTCTGTTATATCAACTTAATAATTTCTACGTCGTTTCTAGCAATAATTATTCACATATATGTCAGACACAATGTTTAAAAAAATTAAAAATTTGTACAAATTCTCATCTGTCCCATTTTTCCTATTAACTCAACGTGTATCGTTTTATTACAAATAAAATGATAAATGTGATATTAGTGGTCCTTCTAGGACAATTAATTAAAAGTTTAATGATTATTCGAAAATCATGAGATGCGGTCTGATGTGATGTAGGTTTCAGAAAAACATTTTCTTTATCGTGCCAACGTTTCGATCTTTATTGAGATCATCTTCAGGGCCTGATATTTACAAACATTGTTTACATATAACAAATACATGTAGGATGTGGAAAAAAGTAAATTTATACAATGCAAAAAAATATTTTTTTTAAATTATATTCAATCAAAGTATTTCTACTCACTCAAAGTGCGTAAGTGTGACATTCTTGAATGTAATTTTTAAAAAATATTTTTTTGCATTGTATAAATGCACTTTTTTCCACAACCTATATGTATTTGTTAAATTTAAACATGTTTGTAAATCCCAGACCCTGAAGATGATCTCAATAAAGATCGAAACGTTGACACGATAAAGAAAATGTTTTTCTGAAACCTACATCACACCAGACCGCATCTCACGATTTCCGAATAATCATCGACTAATGATCACTAATCACCACACATTTCTAAAACTTTAGTTTTTATACTAAATTTATAAACCAAAATCATCTTTGGTTTGATTCCATGAAAAATAAAATAGTCAGAAACAAAGTCCTTTGGAGCGATTAAAGGTCAACATAATAAAAACAATAGAATTTGATAAAACAATATATTTCCATTAAAAAAACGTACAAATTTAACATAATCGATATGATCAGAGGGCAGATCCTGTCATCGTGATGGCAAATATCCCTCTTTTATCCGCATGCTTATATGCAAAGGTAACAAAAACAAAACACCGTAACCGCAAGGTAAGAAATATCCAAGAAAAATCCGAATTCGACTAGTATAAGGCTGAATAAAATTCAATCGTGGCCGTGTTCCATCCTGCAGCTCAACTTTCTCTTTCTGAAAAGAAAAGCATACATGAATAAATAAAAAAAATGATAATGTGATTATAGGAACTTTTATAGAAAATTCAGTCGTTAATAATGTTATAATTTTGTCAATAGTTAAGTTTGTTATTAATTTACAAGATAAAGATAATATAATTAGTTCATATTAGTACGTGTTTTCCTGTGAATGTGTGTACCCGCGTGCGTGTCTGTGTATGTGGAGTGAGAGAGGGAGGGATGGAGAGAGAGCGAGAAAAATATCTATAGTAACAATTTAAATAAATATTATTCAAATGACTATGAAAAAGTAATCAGCAGTCATCAATACAGTTTAAAAAAATTAACCAATTAAAATACTGTTGTAAGATATAGATTAGATTGTCAGAACGATATGGGAATGAATGTTGGTACTGATGCTACCACAGAGCACATAAGGGTAGACTGATTAAAAAGTTGAAAGATACTTAGATCTAAGATGACTTCAAAGGTCTTATTGCCTGTTAAATAATAAAAATAAAATTGTACCCCTTCAAATCGTAATTATATATAATTATTTAATACATACTTATACATATAATACCATACGAAGTGCCTAATTTTGTATAATTTGATATATTATTTAGGTTTAGGCACGCGATTTGTTGCATCCGGTCATGTCTAATTATAGGTTAGTATAATTTTTTTTTTAATTATTGCTTTCGCGATTTCGCTTAGATGGTGAGAGTGCCGAGTCATATTGATTAAATCATGAACACAAGTCAATAGAAAATATTTTTTAAGTGTGTGGTGCTTCCTTCACGCATCTAGAAGTTGATTAAGCACTGCTCGTTAATTTCAAATTATTTAGTCAAAATGTTTAATTAATTAATTTAAATTGAAATAAAAAGTATAATGATTACAAGACGATAATAGAGAGTTAAGAGAGAGAAAAAGAATGAAAAAAATAACGAAAGTACGAAAAAGACAAAGTGTGAGAGAGTGAGCGAGCGAACGAGCGAGAGAGAGAGAGAGAGAGAGAGAGTGAGAGATAGAGGACCAACAAACAGTTTAACACCCCTCTATCTCTCATCTATTAAATTTGGGTGTGTCCGTGCTCACATGTGTTATTTGTGTGTCAATTCACATACAGTTAACAATATTTGATTATATTTATTTACAGCACCTTGCAAATCTTAGCATATTAATGAAAAACTTCTCCAGTGGTTATTATCGTCATGTCATTCTCCTAAATAAGAGGTGAAATACAATTTTTACAAAAGGCATTTTAAAATGCAGGATGTTTAAAGGGGTTTAAAAAGATAAACTGACAAAAATGAGCAATATCTAATGTTCAGTTCATATTACAAATATGAAATTCGAACGGAATAAGTTTTTCCTTTTTCACGCGAGGCATTAATTTAAGAAAGAATCTTTCTATTGTGGCTTAGGTGCGCGTTTGGCTGACATCTGATAAAAAAATGGTCTTTTTGTATAATAATTTCAAAGCGGAAATTTCAGCCTGATATTACGATTTGTATTTTAACACCGACCGCTTTAAGCTTAGATCAGTTTATTGTTTTTATTATTATTGTTTTGTTTTTTCATCGACGAAATGGTTCACGTTTTACTCGTTTCATGGTTCTTGAAATGCAAGGATATCGAATTTGTCACATAGCTATGCTGGTTGAACTTTTGCTAAAGAAATTTTAAAGCCTATTTCATCATATATTTACATACAAGGGCACTTAGGCTAAAGTGAAAAACAAAAGACCATTGAGAGAAGAAAAATATTTGAATAACTAATTCGAGCTTTTAACCAAAGTTTTCTCCATAAACTTAACATCTTTATATGAATTATCTTTTCACTATTGAAGCAACAAATTCTAACGTGAAGCAGACGATGTATTACAAATAGGATTGAGGTCGATAATGTATAAAAAAAAGTCCTTTCCTTTCGAACAGTTGATAAAGGATGTGGACACTCCACCAGTTTAGCCAGCAATCACGGATTACAAACTGGAACCTAATACAAGCTTACTGACGTCTGGTAAAAGGATGAATCAGTCCTGGGATTGGTGAAGAGAGGGAAAAAGGTGTCGAAACGGTCCTTCGAGTTTCTAGAGGCCATCGAAGCGATAGCGCCACAAGTCGAACCCGACCCAGTATTCCCGCCGTCCGTTCAACCCGCCAAAAAAACCCAAGGGACACGATAACTTTTGGTGGATCATTAAATCTTACTCACATCTTTTTTTATCACCAGACTGATATTTTTCAATATTTCGGTGCATTCAAATATTCGAGTTTTCATCTGGAAATATTACTAAATAATTATAATCAACGATACATTGTGAAATCGTGCAACAACATATTGATGAAAAAGTACAAGCACAATGCAAAACATAACATATGCTCCAAATTATTCCATCTATTAAATCTATATGTTCTATCTTACATAGATTAATATCTTATATCTTCTATCTTTCTGTGTATTATGTAGATATTTTTATAATTTTTAAAGCAACATATTTTACTACATTATAAAAAAAGTTCATGTACTAATCAGACATTGTACAGTCAGATATAATAATATCATTCTATTCGATGTTTCTGCCAAATTCTTTTGCTTTATCAATGAATACCATTTTTTCCTTTTTAAAGCGATCAACCTCACTTTTACGTATTCTTTCTTTTTGTTCGCCTGTTTTGGCATCTTAACCTCTCTCTTCTGGGTGATATCTCCTTCTCTGTCACCATTTCTTTCAATATTTTTTCTCGCATTTGCTTGTCAGACTCTCCACCTAACTCTTCTTCTCCCTTAACGCCCACTTTTTCTCCTTCCAATTATCACTCGATCACTAATCTTTCATTCTCACCCTCTATTTCTTCCTCTCTCTTACTCTCTCTCTCTCTCACTCTCTCTCTCTCTCGCCACTATCTCTCCCACTAGTTTTTCTCACTAACAAACTCTATTTCTCTCTTCAATATTTTTCTCGTCTTTTCTTTTCTTTTCTTTTTCACTCGATCACTAATCTTTCATTCTCACCCTCTATTTCTTCCTCTCTCTTACTCTCTCTCTCTCTCTCTCTCTCTCTCTCTCTCTCTCTCTCTCTCTCNACTCGGTTTTTCTCACTCACAAACTCTATATCTCTCTTCAATATTTTTCTCGCTTTTTCTTTTCTTTATTTCTTCTTACTTATAGACTGTATTGTTTCTTAGATCACCCTCTCACTCTCTTTACTATCTCCCCGTCTCTACCACTCATTTTTTCTCACTCACAAACTCTATTTCTCGCTTTTTCTTCCCTTTTTTTCTTCTTACTCACAGACTGAATTGATTCTCAAATCACTCTCTCTCTGTCTCTTTCTCTATCTCTTTCTCTCTCACTCACTTTCTCTCTCTCTCTCTCTCTCACTCTCTCTCTCTCTCTCGCTCTCTCTTCACAATCTCCCCCGCTCATTTTTCTTACTCACAAACTCTATTTCTCTCTTCTATATTTTTCTCCCTTTTTTTCTTTTTTTCTTCTCTCTCATATACTGTATTCTTTCTCATATCTCTCTCTCTCTCTCTCTCTCTCTCTCTCTCTCTCTCTCTCTCTCTCTTCTTTTCCCCTTAATTAATATTTTTTTAAGAAATTTTCCTTTTTTTAATGTATTCCTTTCTTAAAATAAGCATATGTATTCTATATATTTCTTCCTGTTTATTGTTCTTCGATCATCTCCTAGGGAGCATAGTTTAAGCCAAACAGAAATATTCATAAATATATAAAATAACCTAATTCCAACTAGTATTGAGATTCGTGGACGAAATGTCAGGCCAAATTACGACACTTTAGCCAAATCAGCCGTGAAAAATTTTAATTGCTAATGCCCCGTAGTCTATCCCGGAACTGCTAACGCTGCGCTAAAACTAATCGGACACACTCGGCCACCGCGTTCCCCGGTAATGTATTAATTTATAATAATGCAATTTTAATGTCATTAGTGAAAAGAGAAATTACTTGCTTTTATCGCACTGGTCCCCTTGGCTTCTATACTTACTTGCAGTCAGAATTAGTCAGTCATAGATTTGCATCTTGAAAAATATTATCTAGTACAAAAGTTTAAATTTTTTAATCGATTTGCACATAATTTATAACAGATTTATCATTGTTTCTGAGGTTGCCGCTATTTTAAGCCTTTGACGGCTGACTTGTAAATGCATGCTCGTGCACGCGCACCTGCGCGTTCAAGTAAGCTTTACGCGTGACTTTCCACTCCTAGGTGGTACGTCATTAATCGCTTTTTATATAAGTTACAAATATTTTTTGTATTGTTGTAATTTATCTTTTTTGATTCTCAGATTCAAGGGAAATCAGTACTTGGGAGTTTTTTATTAAATGCCAGTTGGGCAAGGTATTAAAAACCATTTTAGCACATTTCCCTTCGAGTTTTGAGTTATGATCGAAAAGGATTAGTTTTCAATTGTCGATTAGTGAGTTTGCGTGTCTTAATTTCGCACGTGTGCTCCTCTTGCCTTCCTGGCTACGCCTGTAAGCGTGTCAGTGAATATTACGGTTTTTTTCTATTGGTTTTAAATCCTTTAAAATTACATTCGTTTTATACAAAAATACAGTTGATACAATTTTTTTAAATAAAATTATTTAAATTCTTATAAATTATTAGCATCTTACAGTCAACTAAGGTATCTATGCAAAGGTAAATCACATTTGTTTAAATAACAAACTGGATTTTTTAAATTTATCTTTTCCGACTCACTTTCATTTAGTATTAAAATAAAACTTTTTCCGTCTTTCGAAAGTGAAGGTTAATAGAAACGTCCAATGATTTTTTTCAACTTTTTAAATGTCTACTGCTTTAAATCATACAAAGGTATAAAACCAAATAAAAAGAACTACGTTTGAAAGAGGTAAGTAAATAGTATTTTCAAAACAAGATAAGAAAGAAAAGATAAGTGGATTTCTAAAAAAAATATATATATAACTTTTAGAAAGCATTCCGATAAAAAAAAATAATAAAGGTAAGCTAAAAATACAAGAAGGAAACTGCTAGAATTGTGAAACATAAAAATAAAATAGTGTCGACATTGGAAAGAAAAATAATTTCGAAAGCAATAAAGCAGGCTTAAAGCTGATTTACCTTTTGAGATATTTGTTAATTTTTTTTACAGGGTGCTGGGAGTTTTGGTGGGATGGGAAAACCGGACGTAAGGCAAAAATTTGTTCGAAATGTTTTAAAACTGTGAAAATTTTATTTTTATTCAATTTTTACAGTTTTTCGTTTTAATAAAAACTGAGCTTTGCCCTTTCCCAAATGCCTTTCACCTAAATACGTTCAAAAACAATTTTTGCCTTGACGTGGGTTTCGTAGTATTATCTTCGTATTTTGAGGTAAACCAATCACAAAAAATTCCATTTTTTTCAAAATTTTTGAAAAACATTCGGCGTTTTTATTAATAAATTTTTATCCAGTAATCATATAAAATCTTTACAATAAAAAATGTCCAAACAATCATATATTTTAAATGCGTAACTTGCAAAATAAAACCTTCCTCCTCCTCCTCTTTACACAATTAAAGGGCAATAAAAACTCCACTAAGATACAAATTGGGAGAAATGTACAGGTGAAAGACAATTGGGTAGTGAGCGTCAAGGGTCAGCAATCAATAGATCAGACTCCTACAAATAAATCTAAGGGCAACACAATTCAAAAACTAAACTCAAGGGAGGGCAACTAAACTTAATAAAACAAAAACACAATAGGTAAAAGTCTTTCAGAGTACAAAAAGTTACACATTCGTAATTCGGTTTCTTAAATATATCAAAATACAATTTTTATTTTTGAAAAATAATTTTGAATTTTCATTTTATCTTTAATAAGCCAACTCTGACAATTTTTTTCTTTCCTGAGCCGAATTTTGTTTAAAAAATCACATTCTTTTTTTCGTTTAGGCCATTTTGTTTTGTTTAAATTTATATTTATTCAACTCATTTAGAATGTTTGAAACCTGTCCAGTTATACTCTGCTTCGGTGCATATGAAATGTCATAATAAATAATTTTCACTTTTTTTTAATGTGAACATTAAAAGGCACTCTTTAGGAATTTTTATTAAAAATTCATCAATGATTGATTAATTTAATTTAAAAAAATAATAAAGAAACAAAATAAATCAGCCAAGGATTGACATTTATACAGTTAGAAAAATGTATGTAATATTACGCAAACTTGAAGTGGCTTGGAATCAACGTGATTTATAAACTAACAAGAGTAAAATTACAAAATAATACTTTTCAGATAACAATAATAAACCGGGTAATAAACCCGTAATACCCAGTAGCAAATATCAAGTTAAGATTAATAATTACTTGAATGGGGAAAACTAAACGGCCTTGAAATTAAGAACAAAATTGATTGTACAGTCTAGTTATTCTCGGCGTGATAAAATACTGTAAGAAGATAGATTATAAATATATAAACTGACTGAATTAATTTTGATTGGATTAAAAATCGTAGTCACAGACTCGAAAGAAAAAAACATTATTTTTGGCACGACTGATGGTAAAAAGTCAAAATTTCAACGTTTCATATGCACCTGTATTCTACACTATAGTAAAAAAAGACCACGTCACAATTTTTTTGGCATGAGGACGTTTTTGAAAACTGGTCACGTGGTTGGCAAATTGTAGCCAGTAAAATAATTTACAAAGTCCCCTAGTCTACGACTTACAATGACTAGGATTACAATATACCGAACAAAAATAATATAAAAAAGGAAAACAATCCTTTATACACAATATACAAATCTATATTAAAATGGAGGGGCGCCCGGGGGTGGACGCCGCCCCTGAGATCATCGGTCAAGCATCACAGAATGCTTTGATGCGCGCGGTTCGCGCTCGAATTTATCAAAAAAAAAAAATCAAAAAAGATTATCGGCCAGCGCGAGCCACAGATTGCTTTCATGAAACCAATCCAAAAAATTGTATAAAGCTCTTATTTACAAGCACACCTTTCCCCTCGGGGAAATAAAAAAAAAATAACACACACAATTTACAGATAATGACATTAAAAAAATGCTAAGTATGACTAACACATAAAAACATATTTACAATTTATAACATATATATTTCTTTTTAAACTTATGAGTTTTTATATATATTTTTTAAGTAAATTGACTGCTTGTTCCAAATAGTTTTTCCCTTTAATAAATTTTCAATTAAAAATAAAAGACGGAGATTTTTTCATTATATTTACACTTCTGGTAGATAGGTATGCATCTAGTCATCACTGCTCTCTACCATGTTTATCAGAGATCATTTGAAAACCGTATCAGGGCTTCCGTTGACGGGGAAGCCGCTTTTAAGACAATAACTTATAAAAAATATACATTTATGGAACAAAACTCTGTACACTTAAATTTAACCCGGGGGACAACGTGGCCGTTGGGCTGAGATCAACGCGAAAGAATAAAAAAAAATATGATTAAGCGATCTTTGGAACGTTACTTCTTTAATTTCGCTTTCGCCCTAGCCTTACCGCCGCAACTCAAAATTTTTTACAAAGGGGAAGTATTCGAAAAACTTACAGGGGCACAAATCAGATTCACGCAGTGATTGATAACAATTTTAAAAGTCGATGAGCATGTATGCTGTTTTATTTTGTCCACTTATATGTGAAAAGTTAAGCGCTGAAACGGAATCGAATCCTCGGTTGAAACCCTTTTATTAATTCTGAAAGGTCCTTGAGCTATGTTATTGAACCCTCGCTCGATTCTTCGACGTCTTCGGATTCGCGAAACGTTGGAAAAATCGGGCATTTTGGAAATCCGGAAAATTGAAAATTGCCCCTATGTAGTAATCCCGAGGATGTCTTTGAGTGGTGGCGGTAACAATCTAGGCGCGTGTATTACACAAAAAAAGTAAATTTCTAAATCTGCGATATATAAGTTTTATTCCCTTTTATGTTCATAATATAACTATTTTGAAGAAAAATTAAATCAGTAGTAATAAGTAGATAAAAAATATTTTAAAAAATACCTAATAAAATGACAACTACTTAAAAACTTGTCTCCCATTTTTTTAAAATATAGGTTTGCGTTTATGTGAATGTCCTCTTTGTGTTTTTCTGTCAGTGGGCGAGTTCTTCACCTTTGCCTTGTGAGTATCCTCCATCCGACGAGAATGATGACAGTGGTCCATATAGAACCAGGGAGCGGCGTCGGTAGGAGAAGGGAGAAGAAGCTGGACGTCTTCGATTCCCTGCGCCTTTTCTTCGTCTGTCCGACGGACTGTAACATAGATTTGACAATTAGGATCTCCGACCGGGTGCCAGGGTCGTCGCGAATCTCCGGGTCGCCTGTTTACCTGATAGGTGTGCTCCTCGACATGCCTCAGCTCTATGCCGAGACTGAGCGTGTGCTGCTGAGGCATTTCCTGGGGGTGTTTCTCCTGTCTCCTTCGTCGCCTCCTGGGTGCTGCGGGGGCTTTTCGTGCCCTCAAGACCGCTTCGGGGAGGACGAGGATTACCGGCCCTTCAGGCCTCGGGTTCTCGGGTTCTGCAACAAAAATCCCTTGAAGAGACCCCGACTAGAAATCTTTACGCGTTGAAGGTCCAAATTTTTCGAACCAAAAAACACTGTTTTCAAATCTTAAAAACTCGATTAAAAAACTTCAATAACAACCCGGTAAAAATCGTTTTTGATGAAACGCGACTGAGAAGAAAAACACTGTCGTATATCATGATTATTAGATGATGGAAACACCTTGTAAAACTTTTCAATCCTTTTCACGAAGGACATTTAAATTCAGGGACACCGTTGGAACCGAACACTCATGTTTTATCTCGAACCCGTTCATAATAATATATAATTTTTTTTCAACTTACGTAAATTGGAAATTTCTGGTTGTATAAATTGACGTATAAACTCGCAGATGGGTATCCGAATGACCCTGCGTTCTTCTGCTTCCTCCTCAGGCACGTTGAATGGTACGGCCATCACTAAAGATTTCACAATCACACTTTGCTCACTCGATCTCTCTCTCGCGTGTTCACTGCACGGGCTTCAGAGCTAATCTGGCTGTGAGGTCCACTCGGCTACCCCGTTTAGGAGCTACTGTGCTACGCCGACTCGACTCTGGATCCTCCAATGGGCACCTCTCCCTCCCGTCCCCACTTCTTCCCCCACCCGGGGCGCCCCCTCCCAAAGGGTATAATTTTTATCTCGACCCTGATATTACCCCGAGAACCTGTTACTTCTTCCCCCGGCTGGCTTCCAGGAGATTTCGACCTGCTAATTCTGCACTGGCTCCGGGGCGAAGATGCAAACACGAAGGGACGACTTTCCTTTTCTTTATACTACACCCGAAAACAGGCACGAAAGTTGGGCAGATAAAATAATCATAACATTACATAAAACAACGATGCACTGATAATGTAACATCATGTAAAAATATAATACATAGATAAAATGCGTCATGACATTCCGGCCCTTTTCACCACAAGATGGTCAAAACGGGAAAACGTTCTGATCACATATAAAATGACAAATCGAACCACATTATATACAGGGTGTTCAGCTACTCGAGTTCCAAACTTTGCCGGTAGTTTCTAAATAAAAAATGGTACCAATAACTCCTTGACTTTGGTTCGAATCTCACGAGATTCGGAGTTATTCCATTTTTTCTGATTTTTAATATTTCACGACCTTCATTCAAATAAGCTATGATAACTCCAAAACTAAAAAGTTTTAGACAAATCCGTTGATACCATTGAAAACTGCGTTAAGATGTGATCAATACTAAACTTGTAAACGTTGGTGACGAAAGCGGTTTAGTTTAAAAAAAAAAAAATTTTTCAAATTGGAAAAAACTTACTATGGTGATTCTAAGCTACTATTTCCAAACTTAGGGACCAGCGAATTTCAGAAAACGTACGTTAATATTCTTTTTCGAGGTGTAATTGCTTTTTTAATTACTTTTTTCCGAGATCAAGGGATTGATAAAGGAAACGAAAAAACAGCGTGGTTGACAGAATGGTAACGTGTAAAGATAAAAACAAAACTTAATGAAATTTTGAATGAATTTATTAAACGTTATTTAATTTGGGTTCAAAAACGAAATAGTGCAAGTCTTTACTTATTTATTTAGAAATCGTGAGATGCGGTCTGGTGTGATGTAGGTTTCAGAAAAGCATTTTCTTTATCGTGCCAACGTTTCGATCTTTATTGAAATCATCTTCAGGGCTCAAAGTGTTTGTCTTCTGTGTAATTGTGCCATCACTCTCGACCCGACACGCAAGAATGGCACAATTACACAGAAGACAAACACTTTGAGCCCTGAAGATGATCTCAACAAAGATCGAAACGTTGGCACGATAAAGAAAATGGTTTTCTGAAACCTACATCACACCAGACCGCATCTCACGATTTCTAAATAAATATCGATTGACGGTCACTAATTACCACACATTTTTACTTATTTATTTACCAACACGAAAATATCTTTGATTAAAGGATTATTGAATTATTACTCCCAAAAATAAAATAATTTTAAGATTCAAAACGTTTTCAGTTATCTAAGTGATATGTTGTTAATACTATGGCTACTTTTTCATATGTTTTAATCTTTTATTTTTACTTAAACTTAAAAGTAAACTAGATCAAGCATGAATATATCGAGTATTTTTTACGTACGCTTCTTATATATGCATTTCTATTTTAATTTGAGATAAAAGGTCTTTATCTTCAGTGATACTGATTATTTTTTGCTTGTTACTTGAGTGTATATATATACAGGGTGTATCAACTTCTATAGTCCACCCATTTAATTCGGAAACGATTAACTTTGGCAAAAAATGGTCTTTTACAAACCCCCAAGTTAATTTTGGCTAGGAATCGCGTGGTGGTAACAGATTTAACATAATTTGCTGAACTAGCTGGGAAATGACACTAACTTTGTTATTTTAATCAAGAATCACATATTTTTATTGTGTAATTCGATTCTAGAGCTTATTTTATGCCTCTTTTACTGAATGGAAACTTTTGATAGGATTGACCATTTTTGAGTTATGCCCGACGGAAACCGCGTGTATGCTTTTTGTAACAAGATGGCCCTTTCAGTTTATTTCGAAAACGATTACCATTGGCAAGTCAATTTAGGATAGCAATCGTCCATAGGAATCATGGGGTTGCTTTTATGCTTAGCTTATTTTAATTAAAAAAAAAAAAAAACTGTCAGCATCAACAAAAGCAACAAGCCTATCTCTCTTCTCTGTGATTACATACAATTTGTTTGAAAGCAAAACATGAAAAATGAATACTCAGGTATACATCATTGTGCAATAGAATTCAAATGATTTCAAAAGTATTAACTTCGAGAAAATAAAAAATAAAATAAAAAAATACAATAAGAGAGGTCATTGGCATTCGAAATTTAACTAGACGGAACAGGACATTGACATTTTTAAATACATACTTACAATTAGATTAAAAAAATGCCAAAACAAAATGGAAGATACCATAACTCTGTCAAAACAAATAAGAACATATTTTGTTATTGCAAAAGAAACAAAAATCGGGCGTAACTCAGAAATGGTTCAGTTCTCAGAACCTATAAAAATTTTCCTTTCAGTAAAAGTGGCATAAAAAAAGATCTAGAATCGAATCGTACAATAAAAATAAGGGGTTCTTATTTAAAATAACAAAGAATGTTATTTTCGAGCTAGATGAGAAAGCTAAGTTAATCTGTTACCACCGCGAGATTCCTTGCCAAAATTAACTTTGGGTGAGTATAAGGCCACTTTTTGCTAAAGTTAATCGTAGCGGAATTAAATGGGTGGACTAAAGTAGTTGATAAACCCTGCAACAAGCCAAAAATAATTAGTAATATCACTGAAGTGGTTGTCCTCCG
Source organism: Cimex lectularius (assembly GCF_000648675.2). Classification (NCBI taxonomy): domain Eukaryota; kingdom Metazoa; phylum Arthropoda; class Insecta; order Hemiptera; family Cimicidae; genus Cimex; species Cimex lectularius. The sequence continues at coordinate 106,117 of NW_019392904.1, read as the reverse complement.
TATAAAGGAAGCGTATGTAAAAAGTAATCGTAATAATCATGCTTTATCTCTCTTCCGATATTAAAGACTTAAAGGTGTGTCCAGACATGCAACAGCATAAAGCAACTAGACATCGTGACACATCGAAACAGGGCGCGTCGTGTCACATACTATGTTCGTACCGACTGACTACTTGCGAATTTATCCAGTCCTTGATAATGCAATCGGTTTTCAGACACTGGAAACAGACTACTTTAATAAAATTAAAAGAAGAGAATCATTTTTGATGTCTGCTGTCTCTCTATGAATGTATGTTTTTTACCATTTCTTTTTCTCATACTTTTTTTCTCTAACATTATCGCCCTCTTCATTTATCACTCTCTCCTCTCTCTTACTCACTCCCCTCGCTCTGTTTCTCTAGAGCTCTCTTTTTTTTCTCGCTCTCTTTCTCTCGCACATAGAAACTGTGTTTATCAGATGCATACTGCAATGGCAGACCAAAATGATCAAAAACTACCACCAAACTATAAAATTAACACAGTTTAAGTGAAGCACGATAAAAGTATATCATTAAAATATGCTTTATAAACTATACAAGTAACAAATGCTACATATTATACAATTAAATTGAGACATTTGACCTTGAAGATTTGCTGGGGTGACGGACGAGTTAGTTTTCTGACCTGTTCTTGGTGTTCTCGGCATTTTGCCTCCTTCAGTGGTTGGTTTTGTGAGATTTTCGGGTTCTTTTTATATGTACGTGAAGGTCAAAATAGTCTGTCGGAGATATCTTTGTCGGCGTCTTTGACAGTTAAAGTTTTTTCGTATTTTGTTCCAGTTCATGTTGTTCGGACATATATTTGCAATCATATCAATTGATAGTTGTCTTAGTGATTGATTTCAAGTTTAATTAATTTTTGTTTTTTTAATTTCCGTTGATCAACGTTATCTTATTGATGTTTCGTTCAATTACAATAAAAAGTTTTGATCTACCTGGTCCGCTATGTCTCGCTATGTTGTTCTCTACCATTTTCCTCCAAACGTACTAGGAAAAAAAAATGACAGTTAACTGTTATTTAAATTGTGCCTTTATTAAAATAAAATATTATTTTGATGGATTGCTCAGTTAGTACATTAAATGTTATTCAATTTTTTACCTGTTTTTTATAACAACAATTTAAACGTCAGCGATTCTATATTGAGAAAAATTGATTATTTGTAAATCATTTATCATTTTTCTTATCTTCTGACATTTGATTGTGTTAAGAAACCTCAAATGTTTTTTTCTTTTTAAAGAAAAATCTTGATTGTAGTACAACCAGTAAATTAATATCCTTTTGTTTCTATTTCATGGTTTGTTTTAAATTTAAAGAAAAATATCTTCGTCGTTATAATTTCAAGGGCTTAAACCGCGCTCAATTTGCTTTTAAGATTGTCAAAATAAATAAATAAACAACGAATTCTAATACATATTTTGGAAAGTTATTCGGACACGAGTGTCTCTTGCAAAACTAAACTTGAAGTCTTATTAATTCTCAAACGAGTCCTTGAGATGTTATTGAACTTGGATTTGGAATCCGGGATTGCACAAGGTGACTTCCAACCCACTCGAACGGATTTAAACTAAGCGGTACTTTATCCGCAAAACAAAACGGGACTTAACAAATGACCTCAAAGGGGTCATAGCACGTAACATTAACATTATTTATCAGATATTATAGACGTTTAATTTGGAAATTTTGATTGTTCAAATTTAGGCCTAATTTAGACGCCATCCGGAGGCGGCCCAGGACGAATTATTGGCGCTTTTCGTGGGAAATTTGTGCCTAATCGGGCCTGAATACGTTATTAGTGCCAGGTGCTGTAATAAAAAGAGTAATAAATGATGTGTCAAAGACCAGAGCCTTGTCACCCTTCCCTCAGCTCGACTATTAGGAAAAAACACCGAGGGGAGATCTCGAGACAGAAATATTTTTTATTGTTCCTATTAATAAAAAATGTTTGAGTCTAAGTGCTAGACGTTACTTTGTAAACATGACATGTATTTTATGAGTATACTTAGCCTTTTATCCAATTTAATTAAATTGTAACGCATGAATTTGGGGAAATCTAAATTTCAAAGAAATATGTGTTATTTTAGTATTATACAATAACAGATTTACACGATAAAATATAGATTTTGTACTTTATTGCTTAAATAAAATGTACCGTTAAGTTTATAAATTGCTCACCAATTAGTACTCAATAAACTCCCCTTAAACATTTAAAACATAAACAAAGGAATAAACTCAACTTTACGATAAGTTAAAGAAAAATCACACGTAAGGAATTTTAAACTGGTTTTTATTTTTTAGTAATAAAAAAATCAACGACATAAGAGTAATGATTCATATAGAAATTTTTACAGTTCAATAAAAAAAATTGATTATTTGTAAATCATCAAAAAAAATTTTTTTTTTCATTTTTAGACACAGTTTCAGAAAAGTACCTGAGTCAACAATTTGGACAATTTGGCCCTGTGACACATGTTGTTATAGACAGAGTCCGAGGACATGGCCTTGTCTTCTTTGAACAAGTAAGTTCTTCATTTAAATTTAATTAAAATAGTTAATATTTTTGGGACTAACACTTATGCTTTTCAGATTATTTATGCGCAACAAGCAGTGAAAGAAATGCGAGGCGTTGTGCTTCGAGGGAGAAAGCTTCAAGTAGATTACGCCTCGAGAGAATGCCAAGAAGCATTTTACGATCGATTGGAAAAGCAGTCTAATACAAATCATCCATCTTTTGAAAACAAGTACGATAAAAATTTAAAAAAAAACACACGTAGAAATATATGTTGCATTATCATATGGTGGTATCTTTGTGTTTTTGCTGTTTTTCGGTGTAAACTTCTTACGGCGTTTGCTTTTATTGTATTGTTTTTATTTATCACATTATTTGTTTATAAATTTCTAAATTAATAATTTTTTTTTCAACCACAACAGGTCCCCTTACACAGATCTTTAGCCGTTATAATTATAATTATATTATAACGTTTCCGGGATGGACCAATGGGCGGCGATCTGATTTTACAGGGATTATTTTTCCCTGAGAGGTTTTATAACAAATTTTAAAGAGAATTTTTGGCGGTTAGAACATTTTTAAACAATATAACTAGACTATTTTGATTAGTAATAAAAACATGAGCACAATGAAACAATTAAATAAAAAGATTTCTAAGTAGATCTTACTTGCTTAAATAAACCCGTTAGACTATATACCTTTATAAATCTAAAAAAACATTTCATATAAATTATTTAAATATATACATTATAACTTAGACTAGATATTTCATATAAGTAATTCAATTGTATACTCATATAAACATGAGAATAATGAAAACAAAATAAATAATTTAATTTACTAAAACATGCTATCTTAAATAACCTTAACGGACTTTATACATTTATAACTTTAAATATAACTTCTCAAATATATAATTTAACTATGTGCATATATATAACATAAAAAACAAGACATTTCATTTAAATAATTCGATTATATACATATACAGTTATTAATAAAATGACTGTATTGACTAGGGAATTAACATAGTGATCATAAAAACATATGAATACAAACTTAATTACTTAATACTACCAGTTTAAATACATGATTAAACCATATACATTTATTTTTAAACTACCATTTTAAATAAATAATTTAACTATATACATTCATAGTTTACCCAATCAGTTCAAATAAACAGTTCACTAAGAGTAATTAAATTTGTACATTGAAGTTCTTTATTTACATAAATAAAATTAAAAGCTCTTGTGGGAATTTTTTATTATCGATGATTTTCATTTTGATTTTGTGAACTGTGTTTAGTTTTGTTTTTCATAGACATACTTTACAAACTTTATAAACTCTTTATAATTGTGTTTGTTCTTTGTCAGTTCTACCAATTTACTTTCATCATCTATTTTTGTTTTTATTTCCATTTCTAGTATTCTTCTTTTATGGTTATAAATTTCGCATTTCGTGACAATATGTTCAGCACTTTCTATTTCCCCAGATTGGCATAAATTGGTGTTTTTTAACTTGTAATCTATTGCGTCGTATACGAAGTGCCCGATTTTAGAGTTTCAGAAATTCAAAGAGGAAATAGCCGTTTTCTGTTTTTTACTTCCAATTGTTTACATATTATAATTAAGCATTTATTAATCCTCCACTTTTGTTTATAATGATGAGCTCACCAATCCATTGCACACTTTTTAGTACACTTACAAATATGAACCTGGAAGCATGCGATTTTCGTGTAATGTTCCTTCTCGAATGTAAACTCGGTCATTCGGCAGCTGAGACTGCTAGAAACATCAGTAGGAGTTTGGTGAAGGGAGTGTAAATGAACGGACTATTCGCCGTTCGTTTGCTATGTTTTCGGAGGGAATACCAAATTGGAAAACGAGCCCTGCTGAAGGCCTTCAACATTCATTGACAACGATGTCCTTAAGTTTCAGGTGGAAGAAAACCACTATCAAAGAGTCAGAGGACTCGCAGCACAACTAAATGCAAGTGCAGCTACAGTGTCAAGACAATTAGGGAACATAGGCAAAATCAAAAAGCTTGATCTATGGGACCCTCATGAGCTCGCTGAGCGACAGCAGTGCCACTTGAGACAGGCAAAAATAACGAACCTTTTCTTGAAAGAGTCACTTACCATCGTATATGACCATCAGCGTCGTCAAGGCAGTTGTTAAACTTCGACAAAAGCCCAGGACATGTGCCAAAACCAAATTTACGCCCAAAAAAATTGATGGTGCCCATATGGTCTGGAATTATTTACCACTACTTTTCGCCTAGAGGTGAAACCAATACCTTTACATCGCACAGCAAGGAAATTGACGCGATGCATAAAAATTTACTCAAAAAACAACCTGCATTGGTAAATCGAAAATAGTCCTATACTCCTCCACGACAACGCCAGGCGTCATGTTTCTAAACATATTGTAAACAAATTGAAAGAGCTTGACTACGAAGTTCTTCAGCATCCACGTTATTCTCCAGACTTGTCTCCAACGGAATTTCCTCTTTAGAAATTTAGAGACCTCAAAGGAAAAATTTTTGAAAATAGTGTTCAAGTCCAAAAAGCGTTTTCAGATTTTGTTTCATTTCAAAGCTCAGAACTCTTCAGTTCCGGCATAAAAAAAAGTTGGTGGGAAAAATGTGTTGATAATGAAGATAAATACTTCGAATAAAATGATTTTGTTTAATATAGTAATTTTACTAAAAAAAAATTTTACCTTGCAAACGGACATTTCATGTTAAACAACCTAATACTTATACAAAAAGGAAGAAAGTTCTATAGAAAGAAAGGTATGAAGTTATATACGCAGTAAAAATGTCGCAAAAAACATAAATATATTGAATTATAAGTCTCCAAAATAAATTATTCTGTACACAAAGAGATCGTAAAAAGATCAAATCGAACTTATCACCTTTTGACCTCAGAATTTGGCAGTTTGAGGGTTAGACCTTTGCCTTATCATTAACCCATTGAAAGCATTTCACCGCACCAAATATAAACACTAAAATAACATTTTTTGCCCATTAATAAATTCCGTATGCATTAGAATGTAGGTAACATCATTGAACAAAAGCCATATAAAATTTGTATGTATATATACATGTATAAAGTGTAAATTTTCCGCAAATTGCGCTAGTCAAGATCTATCTTTGAAATTTTTTTGTCGGAAAAAATGCTGGATGTCCTTCCTCTCTAGTATTTGACTTGTTTAGCATTTTAACCTCTTTTATACAATTCTATATACTTTTATACAACCACCTTTCAAAACGAGTTGTACTTGATTTATCCAATTTTAATTGTAGGTGCCGAATTACGCAATATTTTTCTAAGTGTGATTATATTTTACTGTAACTTCTGGTCTAAATAGAAAAAAATTATCGGCATAGATAATCTATCTATACAGGCTAAATAGCACGTTTCCCAAAAATATCGTGTAAAACTAATCGTTGAAGCGTAATTTATTTTAATGTTATTACAGTATTAATATAAAAAGGTAACAGACAAGTCTATAACCACACTAGATAGGCTGATGTAACCATTAGCTACAGGGGGCGCCGGTGGCCACAACGGTAGGCCTAGACACGACGCTCATCACTGCAAGGTGGAGGTCCCGGGTTCGAATCCAGCGGCCCTGCATTCGAACCCGACATATTTACAAATGGGCTTTTTTTTCAAAAACACTGGCACCCTGAGGGTACATGACCTCTGCTGTTGCGAACCCTCGTAAAAAAAAACAATAATAAAAAAATCATCAGCTATAAAGACACAAGTTAGATATCTTGAATGACGATGCTTTTTTAAATTGCGGTTTTCTAAAAGATGCTAATTGAAGATTTGTTCTGCTAGAATTGTATTGAAAATAGTAATATGTTTATGTAAATAGCCGTAGGTTTCTCCCAAGAAATAACTATCTTCGTGGCTTGATAATAATAATACCGAAGATAATATAAAATGCATATTAAATAAATGTTAAAATATCATTTAATAAAAAATGAAATACGTGGTTAGTGAAATGGTCTTATATTTATTTCCATAATATATAATATATACGTTTCCCCAACAGATTCTCTATTCAACCTTCATTCTTCGAGGTCTATACTCTCGGAATAACCTTAATTTTATGTCATTCAATGTACAATATAATGTGTAAAGAAAAAATGATAATTATAGTCATAGAAAATTGAATGACAAAGAATCAGCTGAAGCAGTAACAAAAGAAATGTGTGCACACTGGCCTAAACCTACAAACATAAAGAGAGCATGTAGGAGATATGTAGAGAGATAAATAGGTGTAGAAAATATAGGACTGGAAATAAAAAAACGGAGTACCAAAGGTGGATAATGAAAATAAATGAAAAGCACACGATAGAAAGAAGAAGAGAAAGTGAGAGAGCTAGGTAGAAAGATAGACGGAAAGAGAGAGAAGATAGATAGGTAGGTAGACAAAGCGAGAGAAAGAGTGAGAGAGAGAGAGAGAGAGAGAGAGAGAGAGAGAGAGAGAGAGCTAGATAGAAAGATAGACGGAAAGAGAGAGAGAGAGAGAATGAGAAATGAGAGAGTGATGATTCGAACATGAGGAGTGAATACCGGAGAAAGAAGGTAAACGAAGATATAAAGGTAGAACTAGAGAAAGGTAAAAAAAAACCTTTCTTTAAAGTTGCATTTATAAACTAAGCTTAATTAATTCAATTCATAAAATAACCCTATGATTTAAAGATAATCATTCCTATAGTTATAAATCATTATTTTTTGTAATTTTTTCCAAGGTTATATAATAACAAAAGTTATAAAATCATTTAATAAAGAGACGAAATGAAAGTCTGTGATAAATTGCGGAAGATAAACTTTTCAAGACGGGAAGCGATTCCGCTTCGAGATTGGTATTAAAATTATGCAGCAGCTCATACAATCTAAACTCGTCGAAAGGGGGGGGTGGATAAGGATCAGTGGAAAAACTGTAAATCCCGATGTGTATCACTCGGTTTTTGAAATGGGCCAATGCCAAAGGGACGGTTTTAAAGAGTAATACTTCCGCCCTCGACCCACATTCCGTGCATTAGCCGGCGGGGTGCATTTGCGTTTTCCAGGGAATTGGATCCGGGAGCCCTTAATGGATCCTCGGTTTCGTCCTTGCCCTTTTCTAATGCGAGACACAGTCGCGGAAGGGTCGCGGTTTCTTCCGGGTGTCTAACGACGAGAACGGCCCTTTTATGACTGCCGCTGGGACGGACACCGTTTCATACCTGGAAGGGTTGGATTTCAAGGAATAACACTTCTGTTGAAAGGATTTGATTTTTTAGAATTATCCAGACATAGAGGAGAGAATTAAATTTTAAAAATTCGTCAAATTAAGCAACTATACCGTCAGTACAAAAATTATAAATAAATCTATTATTGGTAGTAATTTTTTATTGGCAGATTTATTTATTTTTTATATTCTCGTATGTGCCACCTTTCTCAAGGTCCGTCAAAAGCATTTTGCCTTTTCACGTCAATTTTGGGCCTGCGCGATTTCTATATAGTCAAGTCGGTTTTATAAGGTCCTGAGAGGCGGGGAGCGTCTTTTGACATTAATTTTTTTTACGCAGAAAACAAAATCTTTGAGTGAGTACAAATACTTTGATTGAATAAAAAAAAAAATTTTTTTTTGCATTGTATAAATTCACTTTTTTCCACATCCTACATCTCTTTGTTAAATTTAAACAATGTTTGTAAATCCCAGACCCTGAAGATGATCTCAATAAAGATCGAAACGTTGGCACGATAAAGAAAATGTTTTTCTGAAACCTACATCACACCAGACCGCATCTCACGATTTCTGAATAATTTTTTTTAACAGTGAAAAAATTGTCAACAAGAAACTTTTGGATCATAGTCATTAATTCTAAAAACAATACAAATTTAATTATACGCGCCTGTATTGTATTTTACGTTCAAATCTTATGAAATAAAACAAGAAAAAACTTGTAAATGAGCTGACGAATAGAGAAGAACATGATAGAAATAATAAAAATAACATTGCATTGGAAATCATCCTTTTACATCATATTTTCATGACTAATCAAGTAAAATTTGCATTGCGTATCTGTTTTCTCCGACAAAAACTGACCTCAATTCGCGTAACATGAACCTTCAGAACTAGCATCTTCAGCAGTTCTTTTTATCAACCGCCGACTTGGATATAGTGCCCTTGGTAGTTATTATCGCAAGTTAAACGAAGTTCGTTCTGATCGAGGGGGTTGATACCCCTTGGGCGAAAAACAAAGCAGTGCAGGCCAAAAGTATCATTAATAATTCAATTTTCGATTCCCCTGTTCTGCACTTATCTAGACAAGAATGCAGTTAGGAGAACTGGACAACGATAAACTTAATTTCATAAAAACAATAGAAACATAAAATATTTACTAATTTTCATATTGACAAGAAAGGAATAATGTTGCTCATTTCACCTAACCACAGAAAAACAACGAAAACGTTAGCAAGAACCTAAGAATCGTGACATTAAAGTCAGGAAAAACATTTTTCATCGGTTTCCTTGATTTTTCCTTTTTAGTTTTACAATTAATGGCATGATTAATATATTACCAAATGTCAAGATGTTATATGTTTTCTTTTGTCTCTTGTGATCTTGCTGATTTTTACAATCAAACTTTATCCACTCTGCAATAATTAAGGAGTTTGCCTATTTAACAATTGTCCTTGTTAGTAGTGGACAGATGGGCTAATTTACGACCGTATTTCTCCCCGGGACGCCATCCTCCTCGTGCGTGATAATTATTTTTGGAAATTACGATCGGACAGGAAAGGAGAAAAGGCGCGATTTTTTTATTTCTTTCTCCCTCCGGACAATTTGTTTGTCCAAAAACTGCGTCTTATTGTATACCGCCTTTATCTTCTATTATTTTTCTATTCAAAGACCCCTTATCGAAGGATGATTCACTTATCCGAAGGCCGGACCGGCGCACACGTGCAACTCAGACGGGGAAAGTGCTATACTAAGCAGTATCTAATCCGATAAAAACTGGAAACACTTCGTGTATATCCGGTTTTGAAATAAATGACATGATAATTGAATGTATATAAATTATAATTGTTTTTAAAAATTGCGTGAGCGAATAAGTTTGTGTGTGTATATGTGTACGCGTGGTGATGGGCCCTAAGAGAAAAAAATATTAAATTATTTAACTAATTATTTTTTAAATAATTTTTTCAGTCTTTTTGGGCATATAGTTCAGTGTTATTAACAATTTTAATTTGATTTTCGATCTAGGAAAATAAAATAATTATTAAATGAGGGTAATTTTAGGAAAAGTTAAAAAAAACTCTACTTACAAATAAAGTAGGTGAAAAGGTGGGGCTTTATCCAAGCCTCTTTCGACTTTATGACAACATCACACACATTTTATCTCAATCAAAAAACCTTAATTAATTGTGACTATATTTGGAAAACTGGATTAAACTGTTTTCAACTTAACTCAATGTGTAGATTGTATGACATAAGTTATAAAAAATAAAGATGATTGTAACAAAAACAGTTAAAATGTTTTATTTAATTTCTCTTGTTGTCATTTATTTATGGAGGCAGCGTTTATGTCATTACGTGTAATTTAGGAGGCTCTAAACTACCGTTAAATTGCTGGTAGATCGGTGGAGTCGTTCCAGAATTATGACTATTTTGATGATCAAACAAAAAAATTTGGGGGCATTTCGTAGGTTAAAATTTTAAGGAAAAATATTTTTCAATTTCCATAATCATGTAGTATGAGGGTTTAGGGGTATGCACAGAAACGACTATTTTAATTCTTGTTAAAAAAAATTTAAGACTTTATCATTCTGTCATAAATACGTATTAAATACAATTTTGATCGTTATGACCAAGCAATTTAGTCAAGTAGGTTAAAATATTTTTTTTTAACAAGAAACAAAGTTGATATTAATTTTTTTGCACACCACAAACTTTTCAAAAATATGGCCTGCTATCATTAACGTCCTCCCTCTGTGAATTAGGTAATGGACAATCTTTCTTGTTTGCCATAAATATATCCAATAATTTAACAAACTCACATGCTAGAGGAAAAAAAAGGTAAAAATAATCATGGTAAAAATATTTCTTAATAAATATGCAAGTGCATAGTGTGTAACCGTATGAATAAATTTTTACAAATATAAACACATAGGTAAAAATTAATTAATACAATAAGCCTTCTATAATTGGAATATATCCTGACTGGATAAACCTGTTTCCTTATTTTCTAGGTGTTAGTATAGGTTCAATATGCCACTGTTTTAAGTGAAATATATAAGCAGTAGAATAACTAATGGATCTGCACAGTTTCTGAAAGTTTTATTCTTTTAGGGCAGTTCGCAGGACATATCCCGACGTTTCAAAAAACATCCCAGGATTCGAACCTGATGAGTCGCCGTGTTGCGACCACCGGTGCCCTATAAAAGTAAGAAGATTTACAATTCCATACGGAGCTTGTAGCAATATATTTTGTGACTCCATGAGATCCAGGCATATATGTACTAACCACCAGATTATCTAAGCAATTGGAACATGATCCTGATTGCAGCTTTACATACTCACAACTGTGTGGTGATTAGTGACCGTTAATCGACGATTATTCAGATTACAAATATAAACACATAGATTTGTTAGATAAATTAGATTCAGAGATCATGAGATGCGGTATGGCGTGATGTAGGTTTCAGAAAAACATTTTCTTTATCGTGCTAACGTTTCGATCTTTATTGAGATCATCTTCAGGGCTCAAAGTGTTTGTCTTCTGTGTAATTGTGCCATTCTTGCGTGTCATGTTGGGCACTCTCAACACGACTCACAACTGTTTATATGATGGATGAAAAGTAATTATTCCTGGAACAATCCATTTTTTTTGGTGTAGGGATGTTCATTTGAGTAAAAAACGAATAGTTATTTTATACAGCCAGTTATGTTTGGACACAAAATCTATTTTTGTGTGGTGCTTAGCGAGCGTTAGTTAATGATTATTTGTAGACCGTGAGATGCGGTCTGGTGGGACGTAGGTTTCAGAAAAACATTTTCTTTATCGTGTCAACGTTTCGATATTTATTGAGATCATCTTCAGGGCCTGGGATTTACAAACATTGTTTAAATTGTCGTGTTAAGAGTGCCTAACTCGGACCAACTCTGCGCTCTCAAAAGGGCACAAAATAATGACACATCTACACAAAAAAACAAACGCTTTGAGCCCTGAAGATGATCTCAATAAAGATCGACACGTTGGTATAATTATGAAAACGTTTTTATAAACCTACGTCACACCAGACTGCATCTCATGATCTCCAAATAATCAAAATGAGGAGAATGTGGGGAAAAGGTAAATGTAAATTTTAAAGCCAGACTCGAGAAATGTACATCGTACTAGACTAACAAAAAAGTATTTTATCATTTTTGCGATACGTCCAAAGTTTCCTAGATGATTAAATAAATGATTCGGGCTTGAAATTCTCTTGTAGAAACAACGATAGCTTTTTGAAAAGGTAAAGGACAAAGTTAATTAGGTTCTTTACAGAGGCATACACTTTAAGATCGATTTGTATAACATTTGTGTAAACTAGTTTGATGATACAATTTAAGTTATGTAATTATATAATTTTCAATGTTACAAGATTAATGTTTATTGTATATGGTTCTACTAATTTTTATCTTCTGCGTGCTAGACCCTTCCCCTTTTTGATAGGGCGTGCTTGGTGGAGGCCTCTGTAGGCCCTGGGTGAAACGCAGCCCTCCAACCGGCTCTCAGTTCCCCCGGGCCCTTCGGCCTACACGGATCTCTCTCGATTCCGCCCTTCAATCGCTTAATGCGATATACAGGGTGTGGCAAGGCTTCCGAAGGCCCATGTCCTTCTAGTCGTAAATCGAAGGTCTTTCGCCAAATAGTAGATAACGTTTCCGTCGCGGCTGTTGATAACGCGAAGCGAAACCACGATTAGTGCTGAGATAACGATTTCCGAGTTTATGTTATATGAGGTCAAGAAACTGATCTCCGTGGAGAAAAAATACGTAATAATGTAAATAAGCGTAATTTAATTTTAATTGGTAATTTTTTTTAAAATCTACTTGTCAAGGAATTGCACGTTTATGTTTTTCCTTACCCTTAATGCTCAGCTTTAAAAACCGCACGTAACTTGCAGATGTTAATACATCATTAAAAACAATAATGATTAAATATCATTATTGATATGCACTAATCCTATACTCTGAGATACAATCGTTTCTCAAATCCGCTTAAAAAAAAGAAGCTTATTATTAAAATAAATCCCGGATTCGTCCGTATTGTCAATAAATTTGTTGCCATTGAGGCGATAAAGTATCCGCGTGACTTTTGATAAAAGCGCGAAATCAAGGTATTACGGGGTTGATAATAGACTTTCCTTTTCTCCAATTTACAAGGGTCAATCTATCTCCTCGCGTTTAATATCAGAATGATAATAATGTAAATATTTACTTATAATCCGACCGGGTTTTTATATGAGACCCCCTGGCCTGTATTTACTGTTTTTTCTTCTTTTATTTCATCATACACGATAAATAATCTGTCAGTTGTTAAAATAATTTTCGTCGCATTTAAGATGACGAACCCATATAAAGTAAAAGTTGCCAAAATCTGATTGACGTTGGTTTAGTTTGAAAGGTTGAGATCAATCTAAAATGTTCTTAAAAACTTGGGTATAACGTTTTGACAATAATTTAAAACATTGATTTCCCCAATTCTACTGATTTCTTTGGATTTATAACTGGGGATACTGGATTAATAATAATTATTATATAATTGTTTTAATTATTAATAATAACTGTTTTAATTAATTATTGTTTTTATGTAAGGTCTTGTTTGAAATGAAAAAGTTAGTGTCACGAGCGGGATTCGAACCCTCGACCTTCGGCTCAACTCGCCGGTGCTCTTACCATTTGAGTTATTGTAACTTGGAAGTCAGGATAGATGACTTTTTTATTTCAACCAAGACATTACATCAAAAGAAGGATTAATCAAAAGAAGTCATTTCGTCAATTAGACCACTAAATATAATAGAATTAATAATAATAATCGAAATAACTTAGATATGTAATATTTTGTTGTGATCTATGAAAGTCTGGAATGCTTATCCACCTGATTTTGTCAAATAATTGGACCTATAAATATGGCATAAACAAAGGAAAACTTACAGACGAAACCATAATTATGGCAAGTTGTCTGGCAGGCAAAACAAGCAAGGTAATCAGAGACGACTAAATTAGATTTTTATGGTATAATAATTGGAAAAAATGAAAGAAATTGGTTAATTTTTGGAGTAAATAATCATAATGGATGTATAGGACACAACTACACATAGAGACAAAAATTTGGTCAGCCTCGTTTATTTAGAAAATACTTGCCATCTGTATATTTTGTATTTTTCGTTGTTTACTGGATATTTTTCAGGAAAAATATAAAATTACAGTTAAATAAAATAAAAAATTAAATCTAAGTAAAACAATCTTACAAAAAATGTTAGTATGAAAGCATTGAACAAAATCGTGGGTTCGAATCCCGCACGTGACGCTGACTTTTTTATCTCAACCAATACCTTACGTAAAGATTAATGAATTGAAAGATGTTATTTGGTCAATCGGACCACGAAATGTAATGGAACTAACATCTAACATTGAACGTGGCTTGTTAAATGTTTAAATTTAATAAGTTAAATGAAGTATATCTTCACTAAAGCTCTCCGTGGCCATTTCATTTGTCGTCGAGAATCAAATAGATTACACGGCATTTGAAAAATGGGAAAAAGGATGGAACATTCGATAGGTTGTGTTGAGATGGGAAATTGGTGTCCGAAGACAGGATAGCTCAAGAGGTAGAGCAGCGGCGTATTTAGCCGAAGGTCGTGGGTTCGAATCCCGCTCGTGTCACTGACGTTTTTATCTCAACCAATGACTTATATAAAGATTAATTAATTGAAAGGTGTTATTTGGTCAATCGGACCTCGAAATCTAATGGATTGAAGAAAATTTTCAATTCAGTACGGAGTATTCCTTCCTCCTGATATCCGCTTGCTTTCTACGTGGCAACGATTTTATGAGGTTTAAATGTAGTGCTGTGGAAAATTTTCGTACCCCTCCAACAGCGCTAATCTGCAAATTCTCTGGCATGACCGGGTGTCAATTTTTACCCTTTTTCACCACACGTACCAAATGAGTTCGATAGGGTTTAATTCGGGACTACATGCTGGACCAACAGTCCAAGATACGTGAGACCTTGCATTATCATGCTATAAAAAACAATTTCTTCGCATAATGTATCTTTAATGCATTGCGCAGTTTGTAAGGAATCCTCGATGAAGATCAAGTTTGTGCAACCTTCCATAGAAATGCCTGCCCAAGCTATAACACCACCTCCATAGCTTCTGGGAAGTGAAAACGTTGCGCGATATATTGCTCCCCAGTTCTTCTTCAACCCTCTCTCGGCCCTCAGAAGACCTCAAACAAAACTCATCCAAAAGCCAGATTTTAGTACAATCTTGGTCAAACCGATCGATATAATTTCTTGGGAAACTTAACCCAGCCGTTCTGTGCCTTGTAAGAAGTTTTGGAATAGTGGCAGGCCTTCTCGAAAGTAATCCAGCTTCAGAAAAACTTCGCCGTACAGTGCGTAAAATAACATTAAAATTTATAACTTGTTAAAGTCGTTACTTGATCTGAACAGCAGTATAATACCGATCACAGCGTAAATTCAGAACAAAGAGCGATCATCTCTCTGAGATTTGACACGATGGTGACCTGATGTCTTCTTGAGTAACCTCCAGTGTCTAGGTAACGATGGAAGACCGTTCGGACAGTTGTTCTGGAAATGTTAAGCACCCTGGGGGCACATCCGATTGACTTCTTCCGTCTTCCAACAAAACCCATAATTCTAGCGAAATCTGTATCACTTGAGACCATCACACAAAAAATTTTAGACTTTAAAATAGTACAACTTTAAAAAAATCAAACCACCAAAACGTTACAAAGAGGCTTTACAGCACAACCAACAAAGAAGAGATCCACTATTCAAAGATTTATTTACAAAATTCAATTGAAAACCAAGTCGGAGATTTTAACTGAGTTTTATTTACCACTAATCTTTTAAAACGGACTAAATATTGTTGTAAGATAATCAATTTTATAAGAAATAGGTAAAAATAATGAGGCTGGCTACGTATGTTTTCCCTCTCAGTGTATTCTGTGCCTAAACAAATTAATACCACTTCGAATACCAAATTGGAAAAACACATCATTCTGATAAACTTTGCTGACCTAATTCAAAACACGTTAAGTAGAATTTAACGCCTTTTTTTCCTCACCACAAGTGGTCCATACGTATTAAAACACGACTTAGGAGTTAGTCAGCAACTGGCTTGATCATCAATTCACAAGTGATTCACTGTCGGTTGAAATGTTAAAGTTCAAGAAGGGTCTAATTACAAAGTGAGATCCCCATCTACTTACGCAGCAGCTTGGTTCGTGAAAGATATCAATTTTCTTCGAACACCAATATTAAATATTATTTTTGAAAAAATTAAAAAACGCAATTATAATTATATAATTGCTAGCAAATTGGGCTAGACAACCGATTTGCACTCGATTTGCAATTTCATTTTAAGTAAAGTGAAATGACCGAAAACCCACAATCAATTTTTTGTTTTAAAGAGAGAGTTACAATTCAATTAACTCTTTTATCTAATCAGCATATGAATTTTGTTGAACTTTTTATTAAAATTTTATTGATAACTTACTATTCAGCTTTATAACTTTATTTCTAGATTATTCGGAAATCGTGAGATGCGATCTGATGTGATGTAGGTTTCAGAAAAACATTTTCTTTATCGTGCCAACGTTTCGATCTTGACTGAGATCATCTTCAGCACCTGGGATTTACAAACATTGTTTAAATATACAAATACTGGTAGGATGTGGAAAAAAGTGAATTTATACAATGAAAAAATTGTTTTTTATATTCAATCAAAGTATTTCTACTGTCTTTATTTATAGACAATTTTCCTTTTCGACAAAGGCGTTTAGCCTTTCCGGCTTTTTCCCAAAAACAAAATACAGTTTTTCACGTGGTTCCAGAAGGTTTTTTACCCTAAAGCGCTTCTAGTGAAAGCTGCAGCTGTTTCACCATTGTCTACTAGATATATATAACTATGTACAGGTTGCATGAAGAAAGATGCTATATTTTATTCTGTCCTGTCAACATGGACAAGAGAAGACTTAATTAAAGACCGGCGAACATTGCAGCGGATATGTTTCTACATACAGACAATTAATGGATTGGTACACGTTGAATTATTAATGTGTTCAGGGACATAACATAAGTATTGTAGAACAACAATACTTTTGATGAAAAATAACCTGAAGTTATTTACTGATGGAAGGAATACATTAGGGGTATTCACGGTCTTTGTGATAACCCTGTTAACTCTGTTAGGTCCTGTTAGATCGAGAAAAATGATGACAAATACTTGTCAGAATCGGCTAGTTAACATTGTTCGATCTAACAGGCCAGGGCCAATGTTAGATGTTAGGTCGAATATGTAGTCACATTGCTATCCGTTAGGGCGTAGGTAACCAACATGGCAGCCATGAATATAACAGCTGTTTTTTCATTTAAACATATTTTTAGTCTTAAATACGCATTAATTAAATCAGACCAATACATTTCTTTGGTTATTGACGTTTACTTGTAAGAATCGGCTAGTGAACATTGTTCGATCTAACAATCCAGGGCCAATGTTAGATGTTAATTCCATTATATTTCGTGGTCCGATTGACAAAATAACTTCTTTCAATTAATTAATCTTTATGTAAGGTATTGGTTGAAATAAAAAAGCCAGCGTGACAAGCGGGATTCGAACCCATGACCTTAGGCTAAATACGCCGCTACTCTACCACTTTTGCTATCGTGACTTCGATCCAACTTCCCGTTTCAATCTAAGATGTTATTACAATTAATTTACTCAACCCCACCTTTTGAATTTTCCCTCCTTTGGCAAAGAAAATGGCAAAATGGAGGGAAAATTCAAAAGGTGGGTTGAGATGGGAAGTTGGTGTCCGAGTGGATCGAGGTCACGATAGCTCAAGTGGTAGAGCAGCGGCGTATCAAGCCGAAGATCGTAGGTTTGAATCCCGCACGTGCCATTGCCTTTTTATCTCAACTAAAAACCTTAATTATTCTTAGATGATATGTCGAAAATGTAGTCACATTGCTATCCTATAAGATTTGATTAATTTTCTTTTTTTATTAACTTCTGGTATCTTACAATTTAACACAAAAGAAAACCAAAACAAACAACAAGACTTCAAGGACTGTTATTGCTTTATTTTTGGTTCTACCAATCGCAACGCTCAGTCTTGCGGAAAAATTAACGTTTACCATGCTCAGAAAAAAAGGGGCGTTTACGAGACATTTCTCTATTCGAGTTAACACGGGTTAACATCTTACAAACATCGTGAATACCCCTACTGTTTTTATAAGAAGAAAAACATCACAATAATGCTAAAAAATAATTTGTAATTTCGTTTCCGAGACGGTTTTGCACGAATGAATAACAGTCATGACGATATGACAAAACGAGCTTGAAAATGATCGGCAACAACAAAAGAACAAGTTCAGATCTCAACAGAAAATTGCACAGTTCAATGAAGAAATATTCCATCGATTCTGAACACTTATACCAGTTTGTTTGATAGAGATGGTAAGAAATCTGGGGAAGAGAATTATTTGATTTTTTTTCTCTCTATAAAATCCCTTTTCCCTAAATTAAATTTTATTGTACGGTATTGATGTTAACAGAATGTAAATTAATTTTCTAAAGGGACTTTTTGAATAGCCCCCTTCTCTTTCGGAAGTACACTGCCCAACGTCCTGACCTCTTCAGGAGATTAATTTGTCTTGGGCCATCAGGGACAAGGTTATGGCGAGATAAACACATCTTCGTCCAGTTGTTCTTCAACAAGCCGTAAACCGACATAGTGGCCCCACTTACTTTTTAAAATAAACAGATTAACTTCATGGTAAATACTGGAATGAAAGGGGCCCTGTTCTGCAAAAGGAGTCCGCTCGCTAAAACGTTTGATAAACCCTGATATAGCGGGTAGATCTTTTTTTAATAAATTATGTTTTTGTTTTGTATCGCTCTGATTAAAGTTACTTATAACATACCTTCATTTTCTTGAATAGCACGAGTAAATTAAAATACATGTTCTTGTACCCAACATACGCAGTGGCCGAGTTATGTGGGTCCTGATTTGCCACGCTAGCGGTTCTGGGTTCGAATCCCGGCATAGTACTTGGAATTTTATTTCAGATTGATTTGGAAAAAAAAATTGTACAGTGATTCTCACGACAGCATAAAATTGTTGAACATTGCCGTTTCTATGATAAGAATTTCACTTTCCTTAAGAATACTTAATCCAAAAATTATGTGACGAACAATGTCTTATTAAGGTTTTTATTGTCCGAAACACCCTGTATCTTTATCTTTAATTGGAATTAAAACGGCTGTGAGAGATTAAAATAATTAACGATGCCGAATAGTCGATCATTTCGACTTGCAATGCCTTAAAGTGTCTCGGGGCTAATTGTTAATGAATATTTAATGAACACGCCTACCAACCTCCGTGTTCCAATTGTCCGTCTTTTCACTTATATAATAGTTATTATCCATTGAGCCTATTAAATATAGATTACAGTCAAAATATTTACATATATTTACATTATTCGCGTGTCCATTAAACATGCCTTTTATTAAACAGATCTGAACTATATGACATATGTTAATGAAAAAAATAATCGTACTTCTGCAATTTTAAAATTATTAATAAAATATGAAATGAATCAGACTGACGCAAACAGTACTAATTAAGAATGATCTGTTTTGCAAATATTTAAAAACACTTGACAGAATATAGATAAATGTTCAATTCTAAGAGAATTATATAAAAATAATAATCTTCAGATATAATACAAATCGTGATAGAAACATTGAGTTAAAAGTATAAATAACTTTCTGTTACAGTTATTAACTACTGTGTACTGTGTCTTATACACTACACGTCAATTGGGTTTGTATGTTGTAAAAACTAGAAAAGTACGAATGTCCTTGTGTATGAAATAATTATTAAATATAAGCATGTCTTTTATTGTGAATATAAGTGATGTTGGTAGTAAATATTGACTCACTTTTTTTCAACTTCATACCTACTGATAATGAATTTCACCTCCAAATGAAAATAGCCACGTGTATATCGAAAGGTAATATTTGTTTAAATAATTTTCCAATTTCTTTTGAATTACCAGTACGATATGCGTAGTACATTTAATTTATTTGTGTACATTGTTTGTATGTATATATTCTCTATACGGGATGGTTCGAAAAACCGTCCGGTTCCACAAAAAGATAAATTTTCCCCATTGCACCACCTATGCAATTTCAATCAAAACATCACGTTTTTAAAATCTATCTTAAATTGTATAAAGAGCGAGTTATCGACCATTTCAGTTCAAATCTTAGCCGTTTAGCTAGCACATACCAACAAAATTTAAACTTTAGTTAGAACATACGTATAAAATTTATATTTTTGAAAAATTCACTTCGCTGTAGAGAAACACCCTAGAGATTGGGGGATTTTTATCGTATTTTAAAAGAATTTGTTAGATCAACCCCTACAAAACGTTATCATAGTAAAAATCAAGGTTTTAAATGAAGAATTAAATTTTAATTAATGACGTAATTATTTAATTTAAAAAAAGCGAATATTACACATAAAAATTAAAAGAGTAATTAAACGCAAACAGCACAGTGCTTTGAAAGGAATTGTTCTTTCTTGTGTAAAAAAAAGACTTTTTGCCTGTTACTCCTACAACTAAAGTATAATGTATGAAGTGAAGGCAGCCCAAAATCTACTAAAATTGGTTAACTTTCGATGTGACTGTGAAAGCGATTAGGAAAATTGCTATAAAATGCCTGAGAAGTCGAATATAAAAAAAGTACTCTGAAAACTTGCGGTAGTAGAGATTCGTAAGGTATGAATCTATTTTTAATTTTGCTTACAAAAAAAAAGTCTAACTTTATTTTATGTATAATCTAGGGTATTCGGTTTGTCGGTAGTTTAATAAACCTGTTATATTATATACGTAATTTCTCTTCTCTTAAAACCTTTATTTTCCCATAAATTTTTTTGGGTGTTTGATCTGCCATATTTCTCGAAAATAAAATATATCATTCCTACCAAGCATACCATTCGAAACCTTATTAAATGTCACCGTTTTTCGGGAACTTTCTTATCCATAGAAAATTTGGTCACAGCATAGTGAAATTTTGGTTTTTTTTTAAATCTTCCACTATTAAAATTTCATAGGTTTGTGTCATCGAAACGGTGCGAGTTGGTGGTTCGGAAAACGCCATGAATTTTAATTATTAAAATAGTGTATAGGTGCTGGAGAACAATTTTTGTTGTCCGTTTCTTCCGAATAAATATAGAAAGTCAGTTAGACAGCATGTTTTGCCATATTCCATACCATTTTCAACCCATAGCCGACCATACTGTATGAGACAAGCTAATACGAAAATATTTCTGCCTTGAAAAAGTTAAATCAATATCTGTCATTTTTGTTTATATAAGAGATATCATTTTTCATATTGACTGATCATTTGTACCCCCGATCGTTTATAATTTTCGCTTATCATTACAAATTTCACGTATCCTAAGGTAATACAAGTTTAAATCATTTTCCCATAATAGGAAAAAACAAACAATGAGCTGAATACGCCTTGTCCAACCAAAATGATGAGAAAGGTGTTATGTTCAAATTCTGCGTGTATTGTCGGTAAAGATTCCGACAGCAAACGTGGAACGGGTTTAAGTCGGAATATGACAGACCGCGACGATCACAAGTCAGTGGGTGCGCTTGTCAGGCCACGCGCCCGGGTACAAAGCTAAAGGCATTAAGTTGGCCGAAGGTCTGTTGTCTGTAATCGTAGTCCTGTCTATAATTATTTTTTGCTACTAGAAACATCATATTGACCCTACCACAATTAGGGATCCAGATAGACTTTCAACAATAGACATGATTTAATGTTGAGGATAAATTAAGAAATTAAGATTACAATAGTTATTATTGATTTGAATTTTACTTAAAAAATGGCTTGATTTTATTGATGTCAAATATCAAATCTTCGTGTCAATGCCGGTCATTTGGTTGCATAATCTTTTCTAATTCTAATCAGTTGCTCTTTTCCTTACAGGGGTGATTATTTCTCTACCAGCCCTTCACCGAGCGGGTCCAGTATTCAGATCGTTTTCCCTTCTTTAGGCAATTAGGAAACTGCGTTTTGTTCCACTTTGTGCAACACGCGACAGCTCATGTAAATTTTATAAATCGTTTTTTTCTAACTATTTTTCTACCCCTTTCATATGTTGGGGGTATTCACGATTTTTGTGTCGACCCTGTTACGTAGACTTGTAAGAATTGGCAAGTTAACATTGCTCAATCTAACAGGCCAGAGCCAATGTTAGGTGTTAGGTCGAAAATGTAGTAACTTTGCTATCCGTTAGGGTGTAGATAGCCAATATGGCAGCCATGAATTTAACAGCTGTTTTTATTCACATATTTTTATTCTCAAATCTGAGACGTATCTTTTATTCTCGAATCAATAAATCCTGATTTATCTTAAATCAGGCAAATACATTTCTTTTGTTAATTTCTGATCTGTCCTTATACTCTCATTCCTATAACATCCTGTTAGACGTTAGGATACAAGTTATGTATGTCGGCACGAATTGAAGCGTGTTATATGTAGTACTTTTCGAGTGCATAGATAGCATTTTCATTGAAAGAGTTGACTAATTTTCCTTTTTTATTAACTTCTCGCAAGTTACTATTTAACACAAAAGAAAAGCAAAACAAACAACAAGCCTTCAAGTACTGTTATAACTTTATTTTTGTTTCAACCAATCGCCACGGGCAGCATTGCGGAAAAATTAACGTTTAACATGCTAAGAAAATAAGGGGACGTTCACGATCTTACTGAACATTTTTCTATTCGAGTTAACATCTTACAAATATCGTGAATACCCCTATTACTTAATATTTTTGGTATCGGTAAACAAAATTAAATCTTGTAAATGTACCCAGCTCTTCTCAATGTAAAGATTATTCTTTTTTTTTTTTTTTTTTTTTTCATAATTTTTTTTTTTTTTTTTTTTTATTGTATATTACAACTACCTGCATGTTGGTATCTAGTAATAATGTATGAATAAATATTAAGAAAAACAAGAGTGGAGAAACTACCCACCGGTAGTACTCCTAACTATTCTTTATTCAATTGTCACTGGATAGAAGATCCCGTGGCCATCGTCTTTTTAGTCGGCGAAGAGGGTTGGAAGGAATTCGTCGGGATGAGAGGATTTGAATTTGAGGATTTATAGTGGTTGGGAGGTTTGTGAAAAATTTTTGGTAACGGGAGTGGGTTANTAAGTAGCATACTATGATTATTATTTTTATTATATTATTCTTAAACAGTTCAAAAACGAGGTTTTCGGTATGACGTTAAGTCACAGAGATTGTAAAATCCCCGAGACCCAGCTCACCTTTAAATGACCACCCATGTCTTGCTAGGATGGTACAATTAAATTTCATATTTTAAATACCAAAAATCCACTATACACCAAGCTTATCGGGTTGTGTACACCATTTCAAATTTAGAGTTGGAACAACATTGCCCGGTTTTCTTCCTGGACATCTCTCTGCTGTGAAATTTCAGATATTTCATTCTACCTATTACTTGTTTCTAAATTCTTACGTATTTGATCGTCCTTTTTTTATGTAGACCAAAATTCCTCAATATTTGTTATTCATCATATCATGGCTAGTGTTTCTCAAGGAAGTATACTGACACAATTTTTCTTTTCACTATACAAGGATGACCTTCCCCCTTCGTCATAGTACGATAATATTTATTTTTGCCGATGACACGGTTATTTCTTAACAACGAACCTGTCATAGCCTCCCGCTTTCTCCAACAACACCTCTATTACCTGTGAGACCACGGTTTCACACTTGGAAAATAAACAATTTTTTTGCATTTAAAGAAGACTTTATACTGCACTACTTGTATTCATGTATAGTTTTTGGCCAGAACTCTACGGCACAGCTATTGCGTATTTAGACCATCACATCCAAAGTCCCCCGTACTACGTCCCATTCTGTTTCAAGAACTGTACAATTCACATCGACCAAAACATCCGTTATGTTTAGACCTTTTCAAATCCAGGTATCGACCTTTAAATCCGCTTATACAGGGTGAATTGCTACTCGTGCTACAAACTTCTCCAGTAGATTCTTCACCCTAAAATGAACAAAAAAGTTCATATTGTCCATGGTCNGTTGAGAATCGGACCATGGACAATATGAACTTTTTTGTTCATTTTAGGGTGAAGAATCTACTGGAGAAGTTTGTAGCACGAGTAGCAATTCACCCTGTATTTACTCACCTTAATCTTAACAACAATCTATCCCTTCTTAGTCTTTTTACGAAACTTCCCAGACGACTGGGACGGCGGTAATGTGGCCGAATAGCGCGGTATCCATCCCATGGCTGAGCTACAAAAATACTTATCCGACTCCGTAAATATTACTTATGCCTTGAAACCATATTTACCAGATTTATTATATTAGTTTTTAATAGTTTCAAATAAAAATAAAATAAAATAATATATGTTATTAGTTTACAAACAGTACATAATTTATATAGACTAGAAATCAATTTAATGTTTAATTAGGTAAATACAATATTATCAAAAAGTATGTATTAAATAATTTCTATTTTATTGATTTAACTATTATATATAAAAATTATATTAATTAATAAACTTTTATTATTTATAATAAGAGTAAAATAAGAGTGACTAACCGTTTAAGTGTAAAAATATTGCTTTTTTAACTATTAATTTTAACTGTAATCGTGTCAGATAAGAATATAAATATCAAAGGAAATTATAAAAACAATAATGGCTGATTGTTATAATCTGTTACTTTTAACAGATGTCGATAGGAAGATTTACTACGCTTTAAGAGCTCTCATAATGCGCTATCAGCACAAGGCCCCAGGTTGTCTGGTCTGTCCGGCCTTAACAATAACCCTGCTTTATCTCTTAATAACTTTTACAATTCAGTGTCGATATCTATTTCACGATTGATTCCTTACTTCTCTTATCTATTTATTTTCACGACGAGACCAACTATATCAAAGTGGAAAAACAATTAACAATATTTTTGGTAGAATGAATAATAAATGAAACATGATAAATGGCATTGGGCTTGAATTTATCTAATAATATAACGCAGCATTGCAATATTTTATGAAATATACAGGATTATAACCTCCTGGGATTACGGCCTGAGCAACCGGGGCCCTGGGCCATACTCGTCCGAAGTCGCCATGTTAGCCAAGTCGTCTAATCCACATTCCGCTAACGAATTAAGTTCTTAGAACTTAGATCGAGTACCCCGGTTTTCGGCTCGTCTTCACATACGGGCCTGAGACGGGCGATGGTATGGCTTGCGCCTTGTATTGCTCCCGCCCCACTGTAGCCTTTACGCGGCGGAAATGTACTCGATTTGGCACTCGGGATAATTCGAGACGTTGGTGGCTCTGCCTACCTAGTCTGCAACGACTCCCTCAGTGCGGTTACTGCTGTCCGTGAGGTTCTCCGTCAACAATGTCGTTGCATTCTCGTTAGAGAGAAACATCAACTAGAGCAGCTCGGCAGGTGATTGTTGTCGAGGTGCCCAAAACAAACATAGGTCTGGAGAGTAGGATAAAGGCGGACGAAATGTATGGAATACTGTTAAGTTTACCGATGTGTCGTGTTTCTGTCTGTACAGTGAGCGAAAGTGTCTACCGAGAAAGAGGATGCGAACAATGCCCCAGTTCCCCCTTCACTGCAGTATGTATAAGAGGCGTTGACATGGTCTGTTCTGGGATTTACACTGGAAGACGAACTGGACTCCATTTTGTTGAAGGCAACCTCACCGCAGTCCTTTATGTCCAAGACATTATCGACGAATACGTCTCTCAAACCAGGGATCTAATTGGCTGGGATTTTCGATTTCTGGATGGCAATGAACCCATAGTGCTAGAGTTGTTCACCAATGATTAGAAACTCTGGACATTTTTCATCTGCCCATTCTCCCATTGTCTCCAGACTTCCATCCCATTGAGCACATGTGGAATGCGTTGCAGAGAGCGTTTTTCGATCACCATCCTCAGCCAACTAAGTCCAGCGTTGCAACATCTATGGTGGGAAATTCCTTATGAAATAGTAACAACCTTAGCAGTGTGCCTAACAGATGCATAGCTTTTCGGTATCAGAGGACATTATACACGGTATTAATTTCTTAAAAACGTTATTGGGTCCAATAGATAAAATTTTAGAATTAAGATCTTTTATTTTGTTATTTTTCAAAATCTCTTAATTAAATCGTCCTTCCTTAGAAAACGTAATAAATTTTAATGCAATTTAAAATAAAAATAAAATAAAATGATAGGGAAAATACATAGTACAAAATTGGCAATGTCATTAATCATTTTTGAGCAGTTATGTACTAATATTTCTTTGTTCCTTTCATGTGTTGATCGTTAATGAATTTATTGGCGTGAATGTGTAGTGTGAGTGTGTCAATGGCGGAATATTCATGGAGTACCACATCGACACTCAGTGAGATGTATATGTATGTGAAGGGAGATGTATGATCACTAAATACTCCACCACCCTAACTGAGTGAATGCGTTGAAAAAGGGACAGAATTTATTTGTGTAAAAGTGCATGAGGGTGTGAATGGTATACTGATTAAATGATGGCTGAAATAACCTAGCTGTTGACAGCAGCTGAAGCCCAATCTCGGTGGCTGGACAGATAAGACCAAGGTATGACACCGGACTGCCAACTACAAAGATTGGGATGTGCTTCTTGAAGCATGCAGGTAATTTATCGTAAATCACAACAGCTGGAATTGCCGGTGGACAACGAGAAGTGAAAGGCTGAACTCTGTATACGTAGGAAAGTGGGTATTTGCAAAAACCTGATACTCGTATTTTGTTGTTCATTTCAAAATATATGTACGTATTTTGTCATTATATTACATGATTATAACATACTTATTTTAATCTAAACCAAACTAAACGACATCAGAAATTCACGACTTTTAATCAAAATTATTTATTCATAAAACTACGAATAAAAATTTGCCTATCCCGGCAAGTGATAAATTAAAATTTAACTCAATTTTCTGTTTTTTTTGGTATTTAGTGTAAAATGATTTTCCCATTTGGTGAATTTTCTTTCAAACCCTCAAAATTAAATACTTTTTATTAAAACATGAATTTTTGATGTGTGGTGATTAGTGACCGTTAGTCGATGATTATTCGGAAATCGTGAGATGCGGTCTGGTGTGATGTAGGCTTCAGAAAAAACATTTTCTTTATCGTGCCAACGTTTCGATCTTTATTGAAATCATCTTCAAGGCCTGGAATTTACAAACATTGTATAAATTTAACAAATACATGTAGGATGTGGAAAAAAGTGAATTTATACAGTGCAAAAAATATTTTTTTATATTCAAGTGCGTAGAAATACATTGATTAATTATATAAAAAATATTTTTTGCATTGTATAAAGTCACTTTTTCCCACATCCTGCAAGTATTTGTTAAATTTAAACAATGTTTGTAAATTCCAGGCCCTGAAGATGATCTCGATAAAGATCGAAACGTTGGCACGATAAAGAATTTTTTTTTTCTAAAACTTACGCCATACCAGACCGCATCTCACGATTTCTGAGAAATCATTAATTTTTTATTTCGTTTAATTTGGTTTACATTAAAATAAGAATGTTTTAATTAAATAATAAACAACAAAATACGAGTGTCCAGTTTTTTGTCTTTGAGTATATAAATCAGTAAACAGCTGAAGACTTAATTGTAATCAAAAAACATTTTTGAATAAAAATACCATTTATTTAACAGCATCAAGGGCCACATAATTTGTCAGCAGGGAAAAAAATCGCTTTACAAAGTATGTAAATAATATCAGTTTTATTGTACAAATGATAAATGACCTTTCCCGAAATCTCCTTAAAGTCGCTGAAAGCAAAACCTGATTTTGGCTCTGCGCTAATTTACTACTGTAGCCAATTTTAACCATTATTGACCCGCTGAGATAATAACATCTTGAACAGAAGCCATTATGAATCAAGCTGGATTAAATGGAAGATTGACTTAATTAATTTAGATGCCTGGTAGCCGTTAAGTTTAAAAATCCTGTTCGGCCAAGTATTTAAGATGATGATGATTAAGCACGACTCTGTCCTTTTTTACTTTAATTATTATGTTACGTTTTAACTAGATTCATTTTAACAAAAAATGTAGCTTTTAGTTAAACAACTTTTAAAATTTTCTATAAGCATTATTAAGTCATTTCTATTAGTCTATATAGAAATGTATATATAGTCATGTATATATAGTCATTTCAATTTGATAAGTTGAAATTAATATTGCTATTAAGCATTCTGACCCAATTAAAAAAAAGTTGATATAATTAAATTATTAAGTTTGTTAGTAATTAACAGGCTAATGTAAAGTTTCAGGACTTTTACTCTTCAATGTAAAACAAATGTTAAAAGAGCATCTTTTGCTCCTATAGTAATCTTTATAGAACAGTATTTAGAGTTTCATCATTATTTTGTTTGTTAATTTCAGAAAACAATTAGTTCAGTCACTTGTACAAAATAAAATACACAAAACTAAGCGAAATAAGTCTGTAGTTGTTTTTACGAAATAGTAATTATTAATATTACTAAGACAAGTGGTTTGTCCACTTATGCAGAAGACGTGTAAGACGTGAGTTCATGTTAAATGTTTTACATCCCGCGACTCTCACTTCTCCAGGTTACTGTGTATAAATTTTCAAGGGAACATGTGTTTTGCAGAAAAAAAAGAATAACCTCCTTTTGTCAATAATGGCATGGAAATACTAATAGCACGTACCAAGATAAAATATTAACTATGCCTACTGATTCCAAAATATGAAATGTTTTTTCATCCATGAACATTTAAACTAAAAGTAGTTTTTTCTTTGTAAAAAATATTTGTGTATGTGCGATTAATCAATCTCAAACTGACTGCAGAAATTATCTAGTTCTTTGACTCTGACCAACAAATTATTATATAAAAAAACTTTTTTTATAATTTTATATATACTATTTTTCATTTTCGATTTTAATTACCCTAAATCGAAATACTGGAAGTACTGGATGTTGGACTTTTATTAATTCCCTTTTAAAGTAGAATTATTTATAAGATATTATCAATTTTAACAAACGAAACAAGCGATTAATATTTCATCACAATAAAATAATATTTCTGGTATATTTACATTTGTATAAACATACAAACGGCCATCCTAAGTCGGGTCAATTGGCGCAAGAATTAAGCTGGAAAACCTCAAAATAAGCATTGGTAAACAAATTAAAAATTAAAATATATAATTTCCTTCTTACAGTTAATTAATATTTTTATGTAAGGTTTTGGTTGAAATGAAAAATTTAGTGTCACGAGCAGGATTCGAACCCCACGAACTTCGGCTCAAATCGCCGCCGTAACCACTTGAGCTATCGTGACAACTCAACTGGTTGGAGTAGCGGCACGGCGTATTGAGCCGAAGGTCTTGGGTTCGATTCCCGCTCGTAACACTAACTTTTTCAATAATCATTGTCAGTAATTTGGTCAACAGACCACCCAATATAATGTATATATTTAACTTAATTTTTAATTATATCTTGTTCATCGATGCTCACTGGTCGATTGGTGCAATAATTAAGGTCGTAAATCTCAAAATAAGGAGAAAATAATACATAAATGAAAACATTTAAATTTGACGAATTTGTAATTATTTCTTGCGGATACGATCCTCAAGTGTTGATTGTCGCAAAAAGTAAGCTCGTAACTCTGAAAATAACCAATACAATACATCTCGTATAAAATTAACGTTTTCTTATATTCCACCTCAACAGTTAATCTTATGATTTTACCTTCTTGAAGGCGGGATAATAGGTCATCTCAAAAAAACCACAACCAGTTTTTATCCACAACGTATTAAAACGTTTTTCGTAGTCTGAATAAATACCACACTGGCTCTTTTTTTAAATAAACTGTTATACAATATTAATGACTGACGACCACTTTTTTAACCATTGTAAGTAGTGAAGAAACAATGATAACCATGTTGATCTAAAAATGTAAAAAAAAATATATACATATTTGTTCTGTGTACAGGCGTTAACTCATCTGAGGAAGGATTAAAATAAATCCGAAAGGTGTGGATAAAAAATGGTTGTGGTTTTTTTGAGATGACCTATTATCCCACCTTCAAGAAGGAAAAATCATAAGATAAAATTAACAATTGTAATTATTTCCTTAAGGATACAAACCTCTTGAGTCGATTAGAGTCGTAAATTTCAAATCAAGCCGAGAAAAACATGTAAAACAAAACAAATTCGAGGAATGTGTAATTACTACGAGTCTCCTGAGTTGGTTGACTTAAAATTAACCTATTAAACCTCAAAGTAAGTAGAAAAAAAGACAAAAATAAATTTCTACGATTATATCCTGAAGATACGTTTTACTCAGGATGATTAGTACAAGACTTCTGTTAAATTTCAAAATAAGCGGGGAAAAACAAATTCGTCATTTTTTCTAGTAAAATCTAAACCACCAATCCCCAACTTCTTTCTGCAACTAAATATTGGCAGCAAAATGAGTCCAACATTTGGAGGTCTTGGAGATAATGTACCTTAATCTACTCCTGTACTCTAAAATCCGTACCTCAAGCTACTTTGGACGTTAAACACAAGCGAATCGTTGGTATAAATTTACCTTTTGATAAATAAATTTTACTATCAAGTAAGGTTTTGATGTTATCTATGGATTATTAGATCTAGTATTCATGTGCATTTCGCAACACGCCCAAAGTTTTTTGAGTGTAATTTGATTTTTCTCAAACAAATGGTACGGACAATATTTAGCAACATTTGGCAACAAAATATTGTTTATGTGGAAGCAGATAGACACGCAGTACAGTGATCACGATCGATCAGTTCAATATAATAAGTACTGTGGAGAGATTAGTGACCGTTAATCGATAGTTATTCAGATATCGTGAGATGCGGTCGGGTGTGATGTAGGTTTCAGAAAAACATTTTAAACATAATAAGTACTTTCACTCGCTGAGCAACACTTTTATATTGTTACATGTATATTAATTAACAATGTTTGTCAGAAAATGGGTATTATAAAATTAAGTCCATGAATCTTATTTTCGTCAAAATTCCAAGCATTTTTGCTATTACAGTAAAAATCAAAATCGTTCCATTAAAGCCCCTAGGAAGTCCGATGAAGGCGTGGGACACCTCAGTGAACGGCATAATTTTTATGCAAAGCACACCACAGTCCGACGAGTGAATGCCAATATACAGGGTGATGCAAACAAATCTTCTGTCGGCCCGTTTAGTATTCGTATCAGCGCCGAAAGCCCAACGCTAATGCCCGTCGTTTTGATTTTGACGTAGTCGAAACAGGCCATTTATCGACGAGATCCTTTTGCCCTAAGCCTTCCCCTCAGGTACAAGGTGAAAGTGCACTTAGTTAAATGTGGCGCCCGGAATGGGATGACCCAGTTTCCACAGCTATAATTAAACCTTTAAAATATCGTTATTTCAGTTTTAAGGTAATCTGTCTTCTATTTTTAACCAGTCTGAAATCAGTGTCGTCTATCTCTTTTTGACCTAAAGAATCGAGCAAGAATTTCGACAGTGTTTTAGTTTAAATGCCTTCCCTTTTTAACAGATAATCCATTTGAAACTAGTTCTATTTCAAGAAAATGCGGAAAGGATATTTTTTCCAAACTTTAACGTCAAATGTTTTTTACTTAACACTATCATAGCCAGAACTATTTTTGTTTCTATGATTGCTAAACAGTTATCGCACCCATCAAACTGAACTATGATGCTCAGAAATTGCTATTATCAAAATTAGCATAACAATTAAACAAATGAATAAATGATTGAAGACTAAAAAAATCTAAACAATAGGTTTCACGACGAAGACCCCATGGAGAAATTCACAAAATAGGTACATACATACTTACAGCTCAGTATAAATAAATTACACAGGAAAGGCTATGGTGTCAGAGATAATTAGTTGAATTCTCGGTAATGGGTTTTTCTTTTACCTTAAATTTAACGGGAGAATTGTATTCAACCAAGTGGCGGACACTTGCTAACATACTACCGGGTGACACTTCCGCTAAAAAAAAACCGCTATAAGCGGAAGGAGCATCGGTGTATGAAATACGGAAAACTGAAGATAAAGTTCGAACAATACGGAATTGTACGCTGTTTAACCACGTGACACAGTCTTCCTAAGGGAGCATTCTCAGGATTGCACAAATTTCCCATAAATTCCAAAAGATTGTCGATTTTAGAGAATAATAACAAGTACTTATTTTCGTTTAAATAAAAAATCAGTGGTGTTATTTTAGGTTTAGATAATGTTGCATTAGGAATGAAGTTTTACAGCAATTTATCTTAATTAGGAATAAAATTTTCTTTTTTCATTTTGTCTTGCAGTTTGAGCTTTGATCAAGATTACCAATATCCTCACTCTCTCTCTTTCTCANGTGTGGTGATTAGTGACCGTTAATCGATAATTATTCAGAAATCGTGAGATGCGGTCTGGTGTGATGTAGGTTTCAGAAAAACATTTTCTTTATCGTGCCAGCGTATAAAGATCGAAACGTTGGCACGATAAAGAAAACGTTTTTCTAAAACCTACATCACACCAGACCGCATCTCACGATTTCTGAATAATTAATTAGGTTTAATCTTGCAATTATTTATCTGTCTTATTTACTATTATTAATTAAAAAATTTAAAAAGTCACCTAACAATATATTGATATGAAATGAATATATTAAATCGAAACGTCTTTCTTGCGATCAAACAAAAATCATTTATATGACTAATAGTAAAAACATAACATCAATTCAAGCATAACACAGTTACCTATCTCTGTTTTATATGGCAATACACACAAGTTTCCCAATAATAAAAGACAATTACAAAAGTTATATCTCTTTACACAAGGCCAAGCCCTATCTTTTGTTCTAGTACACTTCTATAAAAATATTATTCGAAGTCACGAATAGCCAACTTTTCGAATAATACCGACTATTTTGAACTTTCTGGTATCGGAACATAGCATTCACCATATTATAAAGACAAAGTTAAAGTCTAGTTGGGGGCGTCGGTGGCCGCAACGGTTTAGGTGTTGACATTACAGCTCATCACTGTAAGGTAAAGGTCCCGGGTTCGAATCCAGCGGCCCTGCAATCGAACTCGACATACTTAGGCGGGGACACCGGCACCCCGAGGGTTAATACAACCTCTGCTGTTGCTAACCGAAAAAAAATTTGTTACACAGAAGACAAACACTTTGAGTGAGTAGAAATACTTTGATTGAATATATAAAATATATTTTGCATTGTATAAATTCACTTTTCCACATCCAAAATGTAATTGTAGTATGTAAACAATATTTGTAAATCCCAGGCTCTGAAGATGATCTCAATAAAGATCGAAACGTTGGCACGATAAAGGAAATGTTTTTCTGAAACCTACATCACACTAGACCGCATCTCACGATTTCTAAATAAATAAAAAAATAAAATAAATAGTCTAGTTCAATGTTTCAATGTTTTCATGTGTTCAATGTTTTTAAAGGAAGGGACACAATATTATAGCTTGAGTGTGATCAAATCAGTAGAAACATATTTTTTTAATCATCAGTAATACCGTTTTAACATAATTTCTAAAAGATTCCGTTAATAGAGATGACGAAATCATAGAAATAAAGACATGGTTCTTCAAGCATCTTCTTTCGTATTGTACTTTTGTTTTTTCTTCTTCCTTTAACGCTTTTGCCTTGCTAATTTTAAGGGGCTGGCCGTTTCGCTTTTGTTGACAAAGCTAGGAGGAAAGGCGTCTTTGGGAAGAAGGAAGAAGGACCTGTTCGGTCATGTTTGAGGTCATTGGGCTTCTCACGGTCAGACCCCAATTGCCATCAACTCTCCACTTCCACTTAATATGTTTCGTTTACGGAAACCGTACTACGTAATAAACAAATACATAAAAAAATTTTTATATCGGATGAATATATCATGGGTACGCACTTTTTTGTATTTTGACCCTTGTTTTGACAATTACTGCCTATTTATTGATTCTTTTAAGTATTATGTAAGTATATATACTACTATGTATATATAATACTTCTTTTAAGTATGTATCAACCACTTTTTACTCACGAATTGTCTTGATCAGGATTTGGTCTTGATAAAAAAATATTAATTGTTTCTGCCAAGCTTTCGACCGATATTTTAAGGTCATTGTCAGGGAATATATTTTATGCAACTCTATAACTAAACAGATCTCGCAAAACAATCTTAAATATGTCTAAAAGTCGATATAATTAACTTTTGATTTCAATTTGATATGACGACCGGCTCAGTAAACACTGCTTAATTATGTCAATTTGTAAACATATTTAAGATGTTTTGTAAGATCTACATAGTTATATTGATTTGTGAATCAACTGTAGAAGTATGTATTCATAATGTGTAATTAATATAGTTCTGATGATGACCTTAAAATAGGTCGAAAAATTGGCAGTAACAAGTGAATTCGCTTTTTCATCCAGACCGTACCCTGATCCAGACTATTGTATTTATGTTTCAGTATTTCTTGAACAAAAATATTCCGTAGGTTTGTGGATTAAAATTTAATTGTAAATCGCTGGATAGCAGTTCAAACAACACACACAATTTTATCCATCAATAAATTACAATTTAATAAATTATTTTAATAATTATTTAACTTTTAATAATATTTATCTATTTAATAATAATTATTTAACTTGAAATCAAATAAATGAAAAAAAAGTAATATTATATATTATTATTTAAGTGTGGTGATTAGTGACCGTTAGTCAATGATTATTCGGAGATCGTGAGATGCGGTCTGGTGTGACGTAGGTTTTAGAAAAACATTTTCTTTATCGTGCCAACGTTTCGATCTTTATTGAGATCATCTTCAGGGCTCAAAGTGTTTGTTTTCTGCGTAATTGTGCCCTTCTTGTCTGTAAGGGCACTCTCAACATGACACGAGAAAGAAAATGTTTTTCTAAAACCTACGTCACACCAGACCGCATCTCAAGATCTGCGAATAATAAGTATTTAAACCACTGTATAGTTTATTAATTAAGGAACAGTGTTGTGTGTTAGTACTCATTCTAGAAACCTTGATTTATGTTCTTTTTCCATGTGTAAGATATTATTAACACAGGTGACTCACTAAATCCCAGGTATAACTTCCAATAATACCGTATTTGCCCAACCGAGGTACTTTCTCACTTTCACCAATCATGGGATTACCTGGGCCTTCCATTGCCAACCAATTTACTACTTTGCTAATTGCCCTTTGGTTCCAATTATTATAATTCTACCCCGTATATTTTTTCAATTAAATAATTATCACAACTTGAAGTATTCCTTTTTTCAAATCGACCGATTCATCGATCACATTATTGTCATGGTTGATGGACTCGGGCCTCATTGCCCCATTAAGTTTATCGATAAGTAAATCAATCTATTTACATGTGTAATCGGTTGATCTGTCTAGTTGGTTTTATCCGATTGAGAGTAATGTAAACTATTACTTAATGACTTGATGTAAGTAGTTGACCTACTGCAACGTTACATGATAATCAATTTTTTTAAAGTCTTAAGTCAAACGGTCCTGGGAATGTAACAAACTTGATAAATAAACGATTAAGAAGAAGTAGCTCCTCGTCCAATAGTCCATGATCGCCCCACATCCAAGGGGTCTTGTTTTGGTTTCGAAGTGGAAAAAAAATGCGTTTATACAAATGAGCCAGGCAATAACGCATTTGGTCTCGTATGTAAGAACGGGCTGACAAATGAGGGGTGAGTAACGCCCATTGCGTCATTAGATCCCGACCCAAATCCTTTTTTTTTACCGTTGACTGAATCGGCGGAGCTTGGCTCCCGAATAGGCTGAACCGGTTCCCCCTGGCTCCGAGGATCTTCCTCGGCTGCACCCTGTTTTTTTCCCCTTCGGACGTGAATTACCACGGAGAACCGGCGCGTGGGCGGTGTACCGTTTCAATCCTTTCACTGGGTTTCGCGGGTTTTATTTTTATTACAGTTTTATTCTGTTTTTCTAAATTGCCACACGGCACTACTTCACTTTCAAATTTTCTTGGTCAAGACCCTCTGAGACAATTTATGTAAAAAATAAAAAAAGAAACTAATCTAATGAGACAATATACAAGATTCAAGTGATTTCTTGGTTGACGCGTTCTAGGACAATGGTCGGCCTTCATCAAGCGGTTCTCCTTTTCTTTGTAATGCCCACCCCTTTTTAAACGTTCTCCAGCAGGTAGCTGAAGAATGCCTTCTTTGAATTTTACTGGACTGACAGAAAACACCGCTCTAAATAAACAAAAATTTGAAATCTTTAAGATTTAAGATAAAAATAATTCACGATTGTTGTCACCCATGTC
This sequence comes from Cimex lectularius, assembly GCF_000648675.2. Lineage (NCBI taxonomy): Eukaryota > Metazoa > Arthropoda > Insecta > Hemiptera > Cimicidae > Cimex > Cimex lectularius. The sequence continues at coordinate 69,805 of NW_019392904.1, read as the reverse complement.
ATTATTAATTTTTTAGTGGCAATTAAGCAGAATCAATTAGACAATACAATAAGATTATTGTATCGTTTTTTCTTGGTCAATGTAGCTCATATCCTCTTAGGCCATGCGTTTCTTCTTTTCTCTAGCACATGAATTTGTTCTACAACTTTCACTGAACTTTAAGTTTTTATTTTTTAGTTCATTATTCAGTTACATTCGAATTGTGGTGGTTTGCTGAGTCGATCATACAATATGGGATTAGTTTGCAGCCTTGTTTAGTTTGCAAGCGAATCATTCGTTATTTATCATCATTGAATAATATATTTTTTTAAATTTTTCTGACACTTTTATCTGCATGTAGCAAAATAAAATCTTCTTTACTAATCTATATGTGTTGTTCTAGTTAACCGAGGTGATTATTTAATAATTTGTTGGATTAATGAGGAGCGGTCAAGATAAGGGGTCGTGGTTTCCAGTCCCGCTAGTTACACTAATATTTCATATCAACAACATTTACATAAAAATTACTTTTTTTTTTAAAGAAAAGTGTTTATTTGGAGATTATAAGAGCTGTCTGGTGTGACGTAGGTTTTAGAAAAACATTTTTTTTATCGTGCCAACGTTTCGATCTTTATTGAGATCATCTTCAGGGTGTTTTTTCCCTTTGTCGACTCCTGTCACCTCAAAGAAGCCGACTCCTCACATAAAAATGTCTTTTTCTTCCGACTCCCTTAACCACCCCTTCAAAATCCAACGTTATAAACATAAAACGAAAATATCTCACACAAGAATGATACATCTACACAGAAGAAAAACACTTTGAGTTTGTACAAATGCTTTGATTAAATTTAAAATTTCTAGCATTGTATAAGCTCATTTATTTTCTCAAATCCTACATGTATTTGTAAAATTTAAACAATATTTATAAATCCCAGGCCCTGAAGATGATCTCAATAAAGATCGAAACGTTGGCACGATGAAGAAAATGTTTTCTAAAACCTAACAACAGATCGCATCTCACGATCTCCAAATAGTCATTAAGTAACGGTCACTAAACACCACACATTTTTACGAAAAGTATTACCATTTGCAGCTTACAAGCGATCATTATCTCGATTTTAACAATCTATCCCCGTCTAATTTGTATCATTTCTGTCGGAAATAATTAATTAATTATTCAGTTATCAGTTGAAACTGATTTTTCACCAGCAATCAGGCAACAAGTCGCTACACAAAAACTTCAACTTTCACTGAACAACATTGAATAGTATTAACTTTTTTATGTAAGGTCTTGGTTGAAATGAAAAAATCTAGTGCATTAATTGAAAGAAGTAATGTAGTCAATCAGGCCACTAAATATAATGGATTTAATGGAATTAATGTTATTATTTACAGATTATTGACAAATTTCGCTGAGTCGACTAGGCAGAAAAAGTCAGTGTGACGTTGATGGTTGATTGATAGATAAATCTTTGTTATAAGATTTTGTTTCTAATGAAAATCATATTCTATATATATTTAATATGTCGATATTAAATATACATAGAAAACAAATATTGGCATCAAATTATAGCAAGATTTAATATAGTCCTAACAGATCAAATATAATCGTAGATAATGATAGCTCAAGTGGTAGAGCACCGCCGTATTTAGCGGAAGGTCGTGGGTTCAAATCCCGCTCGTGACACTAACTTTTTCATTTCAACCAATACCTTACATAAAAGAGTAATTAATTAAAAGAAGTTATTTGGTACATTAGACTACGAAATATAATGGATTTTATAATTGGAGAAAGTAGATCAGTATACCAAAGCCAATTTTTAGTTTCTAATATTTTTCGTGAGTTTTAAGAAGATACCTACGGTTGACATGTATCATAATTAATGGCGATAATAAACAAACAAAATTACCTGACTGATAATATTGTTTTATTTTTATTACACTTTGAATGTACTCGCACTGCACGTTCATGTTTAGTACATACATTCTACAGCTGTTAGGGCAATAATGAAAGAACTGAAAGAATGAACGGACCAGGATGTTCAGAAATTATCTAAGTGCCTTTTTTAATTTTGCTATACTTGCACTTCATATTTAAAGTGAAATGAAATGGAAATGTTAAACTGTTAGCTTTAAGGTCAGAACTGAACTGATTTTGAAACATTTAACATTTCGCCATTTTGTGAAGACACCACATGTTCTCGTATATGTAGTAGCATCTTTCAAGCAAGACTATGTCCAGGATGTCTCGACAATTTATTAAACTATTTCTAGTTGTCACATACATTTTTTTCTCTGTATGTTTAATGTATGTACAATTATTTTTATGGCTTGGCAGTGGAAATAAACCACTTTAGATCAATCCCTGGTCTGCTCTTTTATTCGGTTACGGAATATTGAGACAAACGGCGTCCTCAGTGAAAGTTTGTTTTCGGCAGGTAGAAACGAGTAGACGGACGAGATAAACGACAGTTCATCGACTCGAAAATTGTTCAATGTTTACAAACACTGTAAATTTTGTCTGTCTATAATTTTTATTTGCACAAATTTACATCCTTTACTTATACACAACGAAAGGGCTTCTAAACCAGCATTTCAAATATGTGTATAATTATTAGGAGATCATGAGATGCGGTCTGGTGTGTCGTAAGTTTTAGAAAAAAAATTCTTTATCGTGCCAATGTTTCGATCTTTATTGTGATCATCTTCAGGGCCTGGGATTTACAAACATTAAAATACTTTGATTGAATATAAAAAATATTTTTTTGCATTGTAGAAATTCACTTTAATTAACGGTCACTAATCACCACACTTAAATAATAATATATAAAATTACCATTTTTTCATTTATTTAATTTCAATTTAGCCTGACAGACAGTTAATTTCCTTATGCTATGAATTGAACATAAGTCTAAAAAATAATGATCATCATGGTGATAATAATCACCACACATATGTGTCTAATGTGTGTTTCTTAGTGACCCGTTGTTTCATAATTTGTTGAAATCGTAAGGAGCAGACAAGTATAAGCTAGTTTTGAAAAACACTTAGTCCATTTTTTCGCCGCCGTTTCGACCTTTATTCGTGGGATTGGAAAAAATTAAATACTTGCTTCAAAATTTATATTTACATCTGTATTATATTTTTTTCCAGTCAACATTTGTTTTATAATTTACGCAGGCACTGAAGATGATCCTAATAAAGGTCGAAACGTCTGCAAAAAAAGTGAACCGGGTGTTTATATAAACAACCTCATTCTTGATCCCTCCTCATCATCTAACTTATCTAAATAGTATGTAGAATGAAGTATATCGTTTTTGCTCTGGCTAATTAGGTATTTTTTTGAGAGAGGCTTATACTTTTTTAAATTTGGAATTTCTGGCGTACTGTTTAAATGCAGTTAATAATAAATCAATCGTCCTCGTTTAAAATCTAGTTCTGTTAGTTCATCATTGCCGTACATCTATAATTAGCCCAGTTTCTCTACAGCAAAAATATTCTGTTTTATAGATTTATAATTCAAATCCTATTGTGAAAACTGGATAGCTTTGCAGATAACTAAGATAACATTAAATCCATTAATCAATTAAAAATGAATATTTGTGAATTTTTTTGTTTCTTTATTTTTGAACGTTTGACTATGTTATCAAATCGATAAATCACTCGGCACTTGATAATAAATCACATCAACAAGCCATCATTGCATGACTTGACTCAATTAACAATCAATCTCCGTACTGTTCCATGTATGCCAATAATGTAAAATAATTAGTTAATTATTTGTTTAACAACTATTGATCTGAATCAGAATTCCAATGGATGCTAATTTCCGCCGTATTGCGGCTAGCTACGCCAAACCTTGTTCTAATTGTACCAAAAAACAGTAGTTGGAATATTCTTGTCTTTATTTGATTATTTTTTTAATTATTCTTATTAGCAAGATTTTGCTGAAGTAATTGGACGGAACATCATGTGAGTGTTGTTTGGTGGCCACTGAGTCTTGATTGGCAGATAACCTTAATCATATGTTTATCGCATTTTTTCTCATACATTCTCACTTTTTAGAAGCTTTACTATTATCAGTAGTTAAAAAACTTTTTTCCAGTTTTACCAAATGATCTAGACAGTACTTGAGCATTCATTGTCATTATGTACAGTTTAGGGAAATTTTGCCGACTGAATTGGACAGAGCTGAAGAATAGTGTGGCTCAGTTTGGTGGTTAATCGTTAATCAATTGATCATCCTTCAGTGATGCATCAATACTTTATCAAATAATTAATCTTTTTATGTAAGGTTTTGGTTGAAATGTGTCAAAGCGGGATTCGAACCTTCGGCTCTAACCACTTGAGCTATCGTGACTTCGATCCACTCGGACACCAACTCCCCATTTCAACCTACAACCTTTCAAATTTTCCCTCCTTTTTGCCATTTTTCAAAATTCACGAGCCGAAGGTCGTGGGTTCGAATCCCGCGCGTGACACTAACTTTTTCAATTCAAAGATTAATGAATTGAAAGAAGTAATTTGGTCAATGGACCACTGAATCTAATGGATTTAACTTTATTAAATGCTTATGTTTTTCATTCTCTTGCATGTTGCTAATGTTTTTGAACTTATGCCAACAGGTTGGGAACTGCGGTGGCCGAGTGGTTAGGACGTGTCACTAGTTTGCAACGCTAGCGGTTCCGGGTGCGAATCCCAGCCCAGCCCATAGTTTTTTAATTGAGAATAGTATAAAAGAAATGTTGTGAAGTGGTTTGACCCCTCTTACGCGACACCTAATGCTGGTTGGACATTAAACCCTCCTATAAGACAACAATTACTTTACTTTTATACGAGCAGGAAGCTAAAGAAAAACATAATTTTACCAAACCACGTTGATAATAGTTTGAGTACTCTTGTCATTTACTGATTATAGTAGATGATGGGATCTGGTCTGTGAGTTGGCGAACTCATGTTGAACCGGCACACGGGCACTACTGGATCTGTCTTCACTCGCAGCTTTTTTGTTTGAGTTATTAAAAAAAAAACAACCCGCGAGTGAAGACAGATACAGTAGTGCCCATGTGCCGGTTCAACATGATTTACTGATTAGTTACATTTTACAGAGTGAATTAGACATAGAGGAAGATTAGTGTGATTTTTTTTGGCCATTGGATCATCATCATTGATTAATAGATTATTCATGTATATATTTTCCTAGCTCATGTTTACTTATGCTTTGGAAGCTTTGAGAACTTTTACTTGCATGTAGCTAAAAAAGATCTTCTAATTGTACCAAACGACTGGTTTCATGTCACTATTTACCGATTAGTGTCTTTTGCCCACTGTCAGATCTGACGAGTATTGTAGCTGGTATAGTGGCCACTGAATCATTAAACAATTGATTATCTTTTATCGATATATAGACCACTTGCCAGTAGGTAACCAACCTTTGTAGTTTTACCAAGCGACATTGGCAAGGCTTTGATCATTTAAATCATTATTTACTGATTAGTGACATTTTCTGTGTCGATAAGACGGAAAACAGGTTAGTGTAACTTTATTGGTTGCTAAATTAGTTTGACAATGATTTGTCATATTTGATCGATGACGAGCCAACCGTGGTTAAGGCTTCCGACTCTTATCTGGCATGGGGCGGTTCTTGGTTCAAATCCCGAGTTTGATCATAATAAAGTGGTTTAACCTCTTCCGGGCCACCACCCGAGCAATTAGACGTTAAGCTGTCCTGTATAGGAGGAACGATTGTACTTTCCTTTTACTTGTACACATTACAAACTGTTCTTTAGATAAAATACACTTGGACCATACACTATTGGCTGGGACTGCAGCGGAGGACACGGACTACTAGTAGCCATCGAACGCTGACACTCGATTTGTTGATGGGTTAAGCGGATAAGGGGTCTTAGGCCTATCCTCAGGACAAACCCTACAGTTTGATGAGACGTGAAGTTTTTGGTATGATCGGTTGTGGAGAAGGCTTGAATATTAAGGTTGGGATGAAAGACTAGCGAGAAACATGAGGAAGCGGGAGGTAACAATTAAGAAGCTTACAGCTTGGTGGTACCCCACAGTTCTTCACTGTATGTCCGTAGATTATAGTAATATTTTGTTCAGTGTTAGCTTCTTCATTGCTTCATACCTGATTTAAATCCTAGAAGTCTTCGAATTTTTCCAAGTCATTTAGTGTGTTTGTCTTCGTACTGTTCCCTTTTACAAATTTCGCCTTACTCTCCAATGAGAAGAAGATTCGTTCGCATAAGTTGTAAAGGAGGTGTATCAGCAAGGCAACAGTATAAATGGTAAATAGAATTGGTCCAATAATGCTCCCTTGTGGTACGCCAGGTTGGATCGGCTCATTTCTGAGAACTCAATGCCGAACCTTCCTTTGAAGAAGCGATCTATTAGGTAGGATTTTAGGATTAGGTTAAAAGTCGATAGGAAGCGCTTTAGTTTGAAAAGAATTCCCGGGTGACAGTACCTTATATGCAGGGATTTATTGCTTTCTACTTAGGATTTTCAGATATTTTATATATTTTGATTCTTGATTAGTTTTGGCACAGCTAAATTTTTCATTTTTTTTGTTTACACAAGATGGGATTAAAATGCTATAGGTTATGATGAGATATGAGACGTGCGATATTCGAATCCACGACTGTGAAGTTTCTATGGTACTATGTCTAGTAACAAATAGAAAAATTTCCTCAGCATTTACTTGAATTTTAATATAAATAGCTAATAATGTTGCCTGAAAATTACAAGAAAATTGAAGGCATATACCAACGAAGATGTAAAAATCTTGATTTCGCAGATGATTCGCAGGTATCTAGTAAACAGTGACACGCTCCGATTTCGAAAGATAATTTTGACTTCGTCCTGATATAACCTGTTTTCCAAAACCCGTCCTGCTAGTTATTCCTTAAGTGTAGTTTTCTCTCTTTAAAATTATAGAACTTTTTTAAAAAATAAGTAACTATTTTTTAGATATGTACTAAGGACAAGGACATCTTCGGTAACAATACTCGCCCCCTTGGCATTTTACAGTCGCAGAGGAATCATTAACGATAATATCGAGTGCATTTCCTCTCGATGCTGACCTAGAACGGCGACGGGAGGCAGGAACAGCGCAATTTCAGTTAAGTGCCCACCCGGGGAAAAACTATCGTTCTTAAAGGAGTTTCGAAACGAATGTTTTTATTATGGTCCAGTTGACCCCGCGCTGTTATTATTTTCCAAAGCCGCAACCCCGAGAGGAACAATTGGACCGATTGAAAAGCAATTTCTCTAAACGTGCCTTTTTTACGATTCACCGATATAAAAAAAAGCTAAAAATTAATTGAAATATATTTTCTTTTCTTATGCTTAGATTCACGGCCTTGGTACGCGAGAAAGATCCCTGGCATTTCCGGGAGTCGAAAATACTCCTTTCTCCGCGCGCGCGCGGCCGTTTATGTTTTTTTTAACGCATAAATTGTGAAATTGGATTTTCGCAATGTTGATGCCGTTGGGTGAACTGTGACTCACGTTCTTTATTGTTTTATACCGTTATTTATCTTATAATCCACTGTTTATTTAAGCCACCCGAAATCTACGCAATACAATAAGTAAATAAATGAAACAAAAAACAAAACAGTAATAACCCAAAGACGTTCGTGTGAAAATTGGAAAACGACTGATATTCCAGATATTCCGTCATTAAATATCACATATAAAATAAATGAGTGAGAGAGAGGAGAGAGAGTGATAGAGAGAGAGTGAGAATGAGAGCAAAGGGAGTGAAGAATGGAGAGAGAGAGAGTTAGTGTGAGAGAGAGAGAGAGAGAGAGAGAGAGAGAGAGAGAGAGAGAGAGAGAGAGTAAAAAGAAAATAACTTCAAAATTTGTTCAAATATTTTTAATTAACTTAAATACAATGTTATTTTCTTTTACTTTTATCGATTTTACTTCGTTTTTACTTATTGGAGAGAGGCTTTGTTTTACATTGTTTCCAATGATTATTCAGAAATCGTGAGATGCGGTCTGGTGTGATGCAGGTTTCAGAAAAACTCTCAATTGTTATATTTGATTATTATTACTCTTTCATAATTTTAATAATTAACCACTGAATTAGATTCTTGTCTAAATAAATTGTAACAAATACTTGGTAATTACTGTAAATAATACAGTTGGCTCAGGATAAGTAAGCAAAGCTACCTTTCCACATTGTACCTGAATATTGCTTATTATATTTATTTATTATTGATTTATTTATTACTCGGAGATCGTGAGATGCGGTCTGGTGTGGCTTAGGTTTTAGAAAATTATTTTCTTTGTCGTTCCAACGTTTCGATCTTTATTCGGCCCTGAAGATGATCTCAATAAAGATCGAAACGTGGCACGATAAAAAAAATGTTTTTCTAAAACCTACGTCACACCAGACCGCATCTCACTATCTCCGAATAATCATTAACTAACGGTCACTAAATACCACACACTTATTTATTTATTGCTAAGATTGTTTGTGAGAAGGGTTTTTATACCAAAGATTGTAACATTGTAACAAATATGATTTAATATTGACTTCTATAAATGATCATTATTGTATTATTAATGTTGAGCCCTGTAAAAAGTATAACAAATACCAAAAGTTTGGCGTTAGTGCAAAGCTCTGACTGTTGAACAATATCCCTCTTCCCAAAACAATCGCATTAAAAGTTAATATTTAAAAAAGACGGACTCTTATTTACCAAATGACTTAGAACAAGTTTTGTCTTGAATACACAAAAAAGGTTAATGAATGATTAGGACCGTTAATCGATAATTATTCAAAATCGTGAGATGAGGTCTGGTGTGATGCACGTTTCAGAAAAACGTTTTCTTTATCGTGCCAACGTTTCGATCTTTATTGAGATCATCTTCAGGACCTGGGATTTACAAACATTGTTTAAATTTAACAAATACATATAGGATGTGGAAAAAAGTGAATTTATACAATGCAAAATATATTTTTTATATTCAATCAAAGTATTTGTTTATTAAAAAAGGATTGTACTTTCTAGTGAATTAAATCTGTATTTTCTTTGTTTATATCATGTTAGAACAGAAGAAGATAGGTTTTACCTATTTTAAAGATGTAAGTGATGAATTTTAACCCTTCAAGTACATATTCTGTAATAAATTCGTTGCACAAAATAAATTCATTTAGTTATATAATATTGGGTTCAAAGAAAATTACATATAGACAAACTTATAAAACCTTCGTACTTGATCTAATTAAATGCAAATGAAGCTTACTTTCTTTTTAATTATTACGAATTATTTAATGATGTCACATTTATATTCTCTGGAAATAACTCTTCTGAACAACCTTCAATTTTGAAAAAGAGCAAAGTAAGCAGAATGGAAAAAATCTTGTACCTCATAACCTGCTAACACCCCTGATATGGAGTTATCCAACTTTTAATTACATTTCGTTCGTCATCGCTCTGAAAACAACCATGGAACATAAATTTTGCGTTTTGATTTTAGATTTTTTTCGTCATGATGGCTTTCGTGAGCAGGCAATTTCTTAAATAATCTAGTAGATATCCATGAGAAACACTTACAGATTTATAAAACAATAAACACACTAATCTGTGTATGTTTATTTTTTATAGAAAAAATATCTCCAAGTACAGTTACTGATAATTGACACTATCCGTATTCAGAATATAACCCTTTATCAATTTTTCTATCCATAATATAAATCGATCGACCGCATATGTTAAAAATAATTCTTCATCCAAAGTAAAGTCAATAGCAGCATAAATATCCATTTCGATTCATCTTCTACCATGACAACCAGTTGAATAAATTATCACTTGTAAATTATTTTAGTTTCTTCATAGGTCTCGTCTTCCCTTACATCAGTCATTTTATTTACCATAGACCTGTGTTTTTGATATAAAAATATATTTAATATAACATAATTTAAGTGTTTATTTAAAAGTCCATATGAAATAAAAAGAGTAACGTGTATTTCGAAATAAATTTATAAAAAATTATCGAGCGTGTTTTTAATCTATTTTTAACACCATCTAAGAAAATAAACGGAAATGTAATACATATTTTCATAAAAACTCCTAATAGAAAAAATATAATGAGTCAAATCTCTCGAACTGATAAGCCTGATAAAGTATCATTACGATTTCTATATATGGTCGTATGAAAAAATTTTTTAAAGATATAATAGAAAATTATCAAAATGTTGTGTTAAAACAAATAAATTTGTCGATGACGTTTGATGTATCATGAAAAAACAGATTCACTTAAAAATATCGAACAAACAAATAACGGGCAAACCCAGCGGACAGACAAACCTACACGAAAATGCAAGTAGCGACTAAATTTCCGGTTCATCACCCAACAGGCAACATAGAGAAATCGCACATTTACTAAACAATAATCATACGAAAAACACACACATTATATTGACTTTCGAACAGAAAAATTTGCGTGACAACGGTATTATCTTAGATAATATATTAGTAATTTCCTTAACTTTTCATAGTACATAGAAATAGCAGTGGAACCTAGCCTCATCGTGCTTAAAGGACATCAGGCCAAAGAAGAAATTTTTAGTATTTCTTCTTTATTCCGGATGGTATCGTTAGCACAGCCAAATTTTTTAAACCACTCTGAATTAAAAAGCTAGTAATATTTTTTTATATAACTTTTCAAATAAATTGTCTTTAGAAGCATGTAGTTTTAATTCATCTGAGAGATTGGTGATAAAACAAGCTGTGATGAAAACTATTTATCCAATAGTTACACATCTTCTAAAATATTATATAGTATATAACTATGATACATAATAAGTTTTAATTTTTGTTTTTGAATGGACAATATGATTTTTTATTTATTGCTGATGGATAATATATGATGAAGATTTTTACAGGAAAAATTATACGTTGTAGTAATTTTCACTAGTGCCTTGGTAATTAATATTCAATTATGTTTTAATTGTATGGCTAGGCTACAATTTAATGGAGAATAGACTTTTTTCTGACAAACACGACTTCTGGATTTTTGTCAGCCTTTAAAACCTGTCGAATTGGATCACGAGCATTATGTAAATTTCCACTGAGTTTTGTCATATCTGGAAATTGTCGGTTCTTAGATTAATAAATACAATTCAGTCGGGATTGATGGGCGATTTATCAGGCGGACAGTTCGGATTTCAGCCCTACGGGTTGTAATTAATCTTTTTTTTTAACGAAACGGCGTTTTTCCTCCAGATCGGATCAATCCGATGTCCCTCTCGTTTTATGTAATAACTGGGCCAAAACCAGTTTCCTACGGAATAAAAATTAGTGGCGCCTGGTTATAAAAGTCGGGGGTGGATGGCTAATGACATGTGCATACGTTGAAGTGGCGAGTGTTTAGACTGTTAATGGCCTTCAAATAAATGTTCCATTGTATTCAGAAAGCCACTTTTCACGTATGTAAGACTTCGTATTAAAGCCCCGATAAATAACCTATGGGCTCTCATCAAAACGAAATGATTTATCTCATAACAAAAAGCGGGTTCTGAAGTTAGGTTAAACTAACGTGGCGAGCCTATGCGTATCGACGCCTTTTTACCGTGAGTCACTACTTCCTTATTTAAAGGTGACACATTACAAAACAATTTAGAAAAAATACTCGTATATGTAATTAAACTCGAAGATGGAACCACAGTCATAGCTTCAAAAAATAAGATCCTTGTTTTAATAATTAACGTTAACACAACAAAAATGAGTAATTGATAACGTTTAAAGCAAAGAAAAAAATATTTTGAGTTAATTGAAACAGTATCAATTTAATAATGATAAGATAAGCTTCTTTACTAGTATCCCTTGAGACTAATTCTTTAATATAAATAAATGAATTGTTAAGTTTAAATTTAATTATGAGTAATAACTCTTTGCTCTCCTCTCTCTCTCTCTCTCACCCTCTCTCTCTTTCTTTCTATCTCTCTCTATCTATCTATCTATCTATCTATCTATCTATCTATATATATATCTATCTATCTTTCTATCTATCTATAGTAATATTTTGAGTTAAACGTTTAATTGAAACAGTACCAATTTAATAATGATAAGATAAGCTTCTTTACTAGCTATCTCCTCTCTCTCTCTCACTCTCTCTCTCTCTCTCTCTCTCTCTCTCTCTCTCTCTCTCTCTCTCTCTCTCTCTCTCTCTCTAGTAACATTTTAATATGCGAAGATGAGCTATGTAAATTTTCTTTTATTCTATGATGATTATCAGTCATTCTTTATGAGGTATCACTTGAGACTAATTATTTAATCTAAATATTTTAATTTTTAACTATTAAGTTTATTTATCAAGTAATAACACTTTGCTCACTCTCTTCTATATTTTGTCACTTAAATTCTTTCACTTTCTCTCACTCTTTCTTTCATTCTCTTAGTACACTTACTTAGCCAAAGTCTATGTATTCTTGCAATATAATTCAATAGAACTGATTTAGGTGTTTTGTGGTTCTGTGTATTATCTAAGTGCGTGTGTTTGTTAGTGTGGATAGTGAGGGTCTGATGTGTTCTCCCAGTGATCATCAACACCCCTTCAGCTGTGTGTGTGTGTGTGTGTGCTCGCGGGTGGTCGATGGCGGAATATTGAGTTCTCTACCGACTAACGTGAATGAGTAAGATGTAGTAGGTGTAAATATTTATATGTGTATTTGTGACGTAGGTTTTAGAAAAACATTTTCTTTATCGTGCCAACGTTTCGATCTTTATTGAGATCATCTTCAGGGCTCAAAGTGTTTGTTTTCAGTGTACATGTGTCATTCTTGTGTATCGTGTTGAGAGTGCCCACGAAAGACAAGAATGACACATATACACGGAAAACAAACACATTGTGCCCTGAAGATGATCTCAATAAAGATCGAAACGTTGGTATGGTAAAGAAAATGATTTCTATAACCTACGTCACACCGGAACGCACCTCTCGATCTCCGAATAATCATAGATTTTAGTTTTGGCTAGATTATATTATGCATTTTGCATGTGGTGAGGGCTGATGTGACCTAGCTGTCGAAAGCCCCTGACGCCTAACCTCGTGTGAGGATGGTTAGGATCATTGAAAACAACAAATTGTGATTAAGAACTATCTTTTAAAACAGATGAACAACATAGTCACCCCATCTTTATAAAATCTACTAAACCCGTTGTTTGGGAAGCGACAATATCCTGAAATCTGGCACAATAGGGATACTTCCCTGTCGTATACACCATAGTATCAGCATATGGGGATATCAACACTTTGGGGTGAAAGTCTGAAAGTATATTAGCATGAAAAGTAGTTTTCTGTACGTTTACTTATTTCTGAAGACATGCAATTGTCGTCGTGCAAAAGTCGTCTTAGGAGACTCATTTAATGCAGTGAGAAACAAAAATAACAAATACTTATGTGAATAAAAATACCCCTTAAGTACATTTATAATATAAATTACGGATACAGTAAATGCTAGGAAATGATAAAATATCTGTTCCTAAGTTCATAAAGACTTTTATTCTATTTAGTCTTCATTAGCTTTTTAATGCCAATTACACTTCCACCTGAAGCTCTTCTTTTGGTTGCCCTTCTAGTAGCAGACAGAGAAGATATTTTGAACTTCCTCAATAGTACTGTAGGCAGTCCAATGTCTTTTTATTTTATAAATGTTTCAACTAATATAAACAGGTGCTTATCCTATGAACATAAGTACTTATTTGTTTTTTGTATCTATTTGTGGTGTTTCGCGACCGTTAGCCAATGATTATTGGGAGGTCGTGAGATGCGGTCTGGTGTGACGTAGGTTTTAGAAAAACATTTTCTTTGTCGTGCCAACGTTTCGATCTTTATTAAGATCATCTTCAGGCTAAAAGTGTTTGTTTTCCGTGTAGATGTCATTCTTGATTGCCCGCTCAACACGACGCACAAGAATGGCATATCCACACAGAAAACAAACACTTTGAGCCCTGAAGATGATCTCAATAAAGATCGAAACGTTGGCACGACAAAGAAAATGTTTTTCTAAAACCTACGTCACACCAGATCGCATCTCACGACCTCCAAATAATTTATGTCTTTATATTTCTCTAAGTATTATTGTATCTTTTTTTAATGCATACATGTTACACTTAATATACGAACACTCTGAGTCAAGGTATAGTGTTGAAGAAGAAAACAAATTTAGTTGCTACTGCCAACCTTTCTACCTATTTTAAGGTCGTCATCGGGGGAAAAACAATCTTTAATATGTCTACAGATTTACATATTTAAGTTTTAGGCGATCTCAAATTGGCTTGAATACCGACTCAGTCCCAACATTGCCAAGGACTGTCCTCACTGCCCTCAAGATTGGAAAAGTGGTCGATATTTCTAATAGTGAAAATAATATATGTTTATATTTTACTTATTGTTAGCGAGGTATTATACATGACCTACAGTTTAAAGGAAATTCCATATTTGATTATACATAAGTATCCTAATTAATAAAGATGTGTAATTTTCTTTGGATTTTTATTTGTAAAACTAGTTTTATGTTAAAAGAATTGCTCAAGGCTATAATTAGTTACGTTCAGATAGAGGATAACTGTCTTTACTCGTGGTAGATGGGACATAGTTGCATTTTCAATAAAGTGTTCAGGTTCAAGGATAATTATAGACAATCAAACCGTTTTAATGTTTATAATTTTCTCCGAGATTCGGTAAATCTTAGTGACAATTTAATAGCGGTGTGCAGCCGTGATCCTTATGGTGGGCAGGCCGTGGTGATTGCCGGTCGGGACAATGGAGAGCCGGCCGAGGATGAGGATCGGGCCACCACTTCCCCTCGGCTCGGATGCCTATCCTCAATTTGGACTTCCGGTCCAGGGATTTGCTCTTTTTGCCCCAGGGCCGCCCGTCGTGGGATGACCGACCTGTACGGGATAAACTTCTTCGAAATCGACTGCGCAGCAGACAGTTTTTATTCGTTTTCGCTAGTTTGAATGCAAATCGAGTGGATTTAAAAGACATTGAATATGAGAGCTTTATTACACTTGTTTCTAAAACGTTATGGTCATTTTAATATTACTTTTTTTCTCGTTTATTAGTTTTTCATGCTAATTCTAAAATACAATAGTGAAAACTGACGATGGCATTAATTACCCAGGTGTGTTCTTTAACTGTCGTTTAACTTGAACAAAGAAATCAAACGCGTGTTGAAGTTTATGACAAATTAAAACGCATTTACTACATAATCAAAAGAAAATATTACTCTTAACAAAATTTTCCTCTTCCATCAATTCAAATACCCCTTTCAATTTTTCACCTTCCTAATGCACCCGATTCTGCCCAAATATCAAACCATTTCGATTGGTTGAAATGAAAAAGTTATTGTCACGAACTGGATTCGAACCCACGAACTTCGGGTAAATACGCCGCTGCTCTACCACTTGATCTATCGTGACTTCGATCCACTCGGACTACAACTTCCCATCCCAACCTACTTTTTGAAATTTCCCTCCTTTTGTCCATTTTTTAAATATCGTGTAATCAGGATTCGATTCTCGCCGACGAATGAAATGGCCACGGAGAGCTTTATTGAATATATACTTCGTTTTACTTATTAAATCGGGGATATTTCATGGTCTGATAGACAAATAACTTCTTTCAATTAATTAATCTTTACGTAAGGTATTGGTTGAAATGAAAAAAATGGGAAGTTCGTGCCCGACTGGATCGAATTCACGATAGTTCAAGAGGCGGCGTGTTTAGCCGAAGGTAGTGGGTTAGATATTTTCTTTTGTTTTTTGAGAGCCAGGCTATCTTCAAAAAAAAAAAAAAATTTAAACAATACATATACTTTTTAATCCTGAATGTGTGGTGATTAGTGACTGTTAATCGATAATTATTCAGAAATCGTGAGATGCGGTCTGGTGTGATGTACCTTTCAGAAAAACATTTTCTTTAACGTGCGTCGTTTCGACCTTTATTGAGATCATCTTCAGGGCTCAAAGTGTTTGTCTTCTGTGTAATTGTCTCATTCTTGCGTGTCGTGTTGAGAGTTCATGAAGATGATTTTGGCACGATAAAGAAAATGTTTTTCTGAAACCTACATCACACCAGACCGCATCTCAGGATTTCTGAATAATTAATTCTGAATGTTGATGTTCACAGGAATCTTTTTCTTAGGTAATTTAATATTACCCTACAGTATAAAAATAAATCTTATTTAGGTGAGTTACTAAATTAACTGTTCTTAATTCTGTCAAAATTTCTCCTAAGCCCTTGACCTCATTTCGTACTAGAATAAACCGTAAAATGTTTCTAGGCCAATTTAGGAGCGATTTACCTGGAAAAGTCAGCCATGAACCAACCCTTTTCCGTGTAGTACTTTTTATGCGGTTTTTATAAGACTCAATATAATCTGGTAGACAATTTTAAAAAAATTTTATTATTTACCTTTTGGCACATGTCAAAAATTGAACCTTGTTTATTCGCATTTAAAAGAACCAATTTGTTTTTCATTCTGTGGTGATATAACACGTTTAAACAAATTGGTTTGTAGATCTTTAGAATTAATCCAGGTCCGTTAACTTGATTTCGTCCCAAATTGTAGTCATGTATGATTTCTGGGCTTTTCCAAAGACCGACGTCAGTCGTGACGTTGGACATATCGACGATGTACACATGACTCAACCACAGGAACAAACGTAGGCGTGAAATCAGAAAAGAAACATCTTTCTATAAGGAAGACGGAATAGACTTCAAAACAGATTTTCCGCAGATTCGTTCAAACTTAACTTTAATAATTTAAAAAAACCTTTTGAATTATTGATGAAAGATGTGTTCGTTGCCAGATAAGGTCGTTGATGTTCATTTTGGTAAATGATTGATACTTTTAGGTCAAATGTTAAAGAAATGTGTTTAAATTTTGTATAATTTAATGGTAATATAAACTTTTTTTAAAATTAGCAGGTTCAAGTTTAAAATGTTTTCTCTCAAACAAAGCTTTTCAGGAAAGTTCGGACTGCAGTTGTGCATCGAGAAGGAAAATGTTAAATATGCATTCTGCATTTATCGCCGTAATTTCATAAACGTGCCCCAAGATTGTTATTTGCCCCGAAATGACTCCCAGGGGGCCACCGAAGCGTCGCAAACTGCTAGGAAGTGGCCGAAACGACTTGTTGATCCCAAGGGCGTGGGTAAAAAGTCAGATTGGCCGTTACGTCTTCTTGTCTGCTGACTTGAGCAATCTTAGCTTATCACTTAAATATAATTCCACGCTTTTCTCTGGACTGCTGTAATTTCGCAGCCGATGTCTAATTAACGGTAATTAAAGATGAAGTGTCAATTTTGTTTTAATTAACCCCGTAATTAATCTCCGTATCCCACCACGTTAAATATGTCCTCTTATCACAACTTTTTATCATTAACCATAATTATATTTCAAAATCAGATGTTTTAATTAACATTCCATCAAAAACAGTGAAATATAATAATTAATATAATAAAAAAATATAATTTAAAACTTTAAGCCTAGACATTAGTTGATTGATTCATTAAATGATCATAGTTGTAGGCAGGCTGCAATATCTTAGTTCAAATAAATTTTAAAAAACGCAAACGTTTCTTTACTTTAGTAGAATAAATCCAACAAATTGTACTGGAAATAATATTTAAATGCTTGAAGTTTACCTTCAGAAAACGGTAGACAAATGCAATTAATGGTTTTACAAGGGGATGCTACTGATGTGAGCCCACCGATTTAGATCAAATTTATTTTGGGTATACTCGGTCCAGGAACGACTCGTCCCAGTCCAGTTTCCCAACGGGCTCTAGGAGGCAAGAAAAATTTTACAAATGATCAAAATTACAAGACGAAGGTCGTGGGTTCGAATTCCCGCCCGTATCACTAGTTTTTTCATTCAACCAAAACCTTACTTCAGTTACGTAAAAAGATTAATTAATTGAATTAAAGAAAATATTAAACAAAATTGGCCTCGAATGTGATCTTTGGCGGACTTCTGAGCCTATAGATACCTCGTTCGAAAAAAAAAAAAAACTAACATTAACCAGAAAAGATCTACCAATCAGAAAAGAACGGATTCACCTACCTACGCCAACACGACAGACAAGAATCGCACATCTACACGGAAAACAAATACTTTGAGCCCTGAAGAAGATTTCAATAAAGATCGATACGTTGGCACGATAAAGAAAATATTTTTCTAAAACTTCGTCACACCAGACCCCCATCTCACGATCTCCGAATAATCTTACGTAAAAAGATTTACAAATGTAATTTTGATATTTTTTAAACATTTTATATGCCCTTTGTGGTGCATGCATCTCAAGATTATTATCAGGATTCTTTTCTAGGATGTGAAAATAACATGCATGTAATAGGTTTTTGTCAAGAAAAAGTATGCCGTCTTTTCTTAAAATCTTTAATTTTATTTTTTCGATATCGACTTCGGGTTTTCCACTTTCCCTCTTCTTTTATACTATCTTTGTTTATTTCCTGAAACACACATACGGGAGGCGGAAGCCACGAAAATCGATATCGAAAAAATAACAATGACAATTTGAATACACGACTTCTTGTTTTTGAAGAAAACACTTACAAAAAGAATAAGAAATATTATTTGGATTTGAGTATTTACGTAATTGTGTTACAGTGTGATCATACCAACAGGGGAGGGTCTTTGGTGCCCTATTACATCCTATTTACGAAATTCTATAATATTTACACAAATAGGCATGCAGGATGTCCTCAAATTGTCTTAATTTAAAACGTTAAACAGGTTTGTTACATAAGTAGATGGAATAACTAAACATAGAAACACTAAATATGACAAACATTTTGGTTTAAAATGATTAAATAAATAATTTTGCATCGCGGGATTCATTTGTGCTTCTGTGGAAAAGCAAATACAGCCTATTGGTCCGCAATGAAAAACGCTCCTTATAAGGTATGCAATTAACAGAAATAAAATTCGGATCGTTTTAAATACTCCATTTTTTTCGGACATAAAATATAAATTTGGCTGGATCAGCTGAGGGCTTGTTTTTCCGATGTCCGGTGTTCATTTAAAAATGCCTTACTTCTCTGGATTTTGTTATCTGATAGTACCGATTTATTTACAGAAACAAGGATATGAAGATTTGTGCCATCACGAGTAAACTATAGAATTTTAAAACCGCTGTAAAGTTTCCAGTTGATAAGTACATGATCTGAAGCATTTGGAAGGTGAAGAATTGACAATGATTCTTATTGTTGTTTCACTATTTCTATGTCTGGTTTTCTCCTAAAAATATTATAACACCGAAACTTTCAATCTCTAGAAACCTGCAAATTTCTTATTTGAGCCTACATCACCAACAATTATTATTGATATGTGGTGTTTAGTGACCATTAGTTAATGTTTTTCGGAGATAGTGAGATGCCGTTTGGTGTGACGAAGGTTTTAGAAAAACATTTTCTTTATCGTGCCAACGTTTCGACCTTTATTGAGATCATCTTCAGGGATCAAAGTGGGCACTCTCAACACCACATAGGAATGACACATCTACACAGAAAACATACCCTTTGAGAATGGCTCTTCTGGCAATTCAGAATGGTTGGTTTTGATGACAGGTGTTCCACTTAAAAATTCACAAATCCTCTGGATTTTATCCAATGCGCACGTTTTGTAAAACTGCAACTTTCCTCTTTTTGAGCCTGAACGGAAAACTTAAATATATCATTAGAGGTTAAAAGAATAAAAACGAGATCATCAAAAACTCCCCAAAAGTTTTATGCTATATCACAGATTTTGATTTATTTACAAGGTTTCTGTGACTAGATAGATTAGTATCAATGATATCAAATTTTTTATTAATTTCTACAAAAACTCGGAGGTATTAAGAAGGTGAAAATTGAAAATGGATTGAAATACTGATGATTTATTTCAAAGTTAATTAGAATGAAAATAATTATATTTTTTTATTTTTCCTAAAATTTATATTTCAGTGGTTTTTTGGGTACAAAAAACGAATATCAACATTTTGGGCTAAATATTTTAACCTACTTTCTTAAATACCAAAAGAATCATACCGTGAGCAACATATTCAAGTATTCTATTAAAGTACAATAAATAATTACTTGGGGGCGTCGGTGGCCGCAACGGTTTAGGCGTTGACACGGCGCTCAACACTGTAAGGTAAAGGTCCCGGGTTCGAATCCAGCTGCCCTGCATTCAAACCCGACGTACTTACAAATGGGCTTTTTTTCAAAAACACCGGCACTCCGAGGGTTGATATAACCTCTGCTGTTGCGAACCCTCGTTAAAAAAAAAAAAAATACTTTGTGACTGATGGACTAAGGAAATATATAGATTCAAAAAAGAGAGAAGCAATTTAGTTACGATTGCAATACTTTGAACATTGGTCAAAATCCAGAAGAGTTGTGAATTTTAGTGTGGAACAAAAGACACCAGAAAAAATATAATTTTTTGTTATGAAAATTAATAAAGGCAGAAGCTTATATTAAAAGGTTTAAAATTATTTAAAATGTATAATTTTTAATCTCCAAGAGAATATAAAGTTCGCTGGAAAACGTATCTACTATTTTTCGCTCTACTATCACCCACTTAACTTTCATAGAAATCGGTGATCTCACGTCCGTTGTCTACTTCTTGTTAATCTCAGGAAAATCCCCCAAATCATACATGAATGACGAAATCAGGTCAACGTCATGGTTGATAATCAGGAATTTCATAAACTTTCAAAACTTTTGAATAAGCCTATAAACCAATTACCTATAGTATGAGGTCAAAGCCCAATGGTCTTCAGTTAGGATGTAAACGTTTAATGTTTATTTTGTAGAAAAGCTTTTTAAATACACGACGATAAATTTGCAAATCGAGCTTTTTAAACTTCCTGAAAATAAAGTAACTGTACTCATTCTAATTTTTCTTCATCGCGGGTATTCTGATCCAGAGTCATCCCAGGTTTGTGGTACGTTAATAGGGAATAAAATAGTTGTAAAGCACCCTTCTGTTATAAGTACAGAAATAATAAAGTAATCGTCTTAGGAGCTTTGAAAATCGGGTAGGCGTAAACGTCTCGACCAGCTAGATTTTTTATTCCAGAGATTGCAGTCAATATAAATTATTCTAATTGAACTTAATTATAGCTACATACTAGTCAAATAAAATAATATTGCAGTACTTTTGAGGTCTTGAAAATTGCAATGTGTACCAAGAATTTTTAATATTTTGCTAAAATTCACTAATTTCGTGGTCCGCTTGACCAATTAATATATTACAATTAATTAAGGTTTTTAGTTGAGATAAAAAAGTCAATGGCACGAGTGGGATTCGAACCCAAGATTTTCGGCTAGTTACGCCGCTGCTCTACCACTTGAGCTATCGTGACCTCGATCCACTCGGACACCAACTTCCTAACTCAACCCCACCTTTTGAATTTTCGAACCTTCGAATCCCGCTCGTGCCATTGACTTTTTTATCTCAACTAAAAACTTTAATTAACTGTAATTTTGCTAAAAGTTGAGCAATAATGAACATTTCCAGCTAAATGGTATTACGAAAAGCCCAATGAACCATTCATTGTTTTAGAATGCGTAAAATGAGGCCAACTCCCCAGTGACAATCATCTGACATGAATCTTACGGTGATTCAGGTATACTAGAAAACATCGGCTTAAACCTGTTGGCAATATTGTTTTTAACAATATTTAACTGCTAATGAAATTTAGCTCTACGTTGGAATTTTGAGATGGAACGATTGAAGATTATTTTCATAACTATTTGATAGCTTAGGAACGGTTTTCCGATTTTTGGATAAACAAATCTGGTCACTTTGGTTATGTGGAAAATCTCCGATGATGAGAGTATGTGTAACGTTTGTAGGCAAATCATAATGTCGGGGAAAGCCCAGAAATGCATGGTTGTGCAATCCTATATGAAAAGAGGTCAACGCTTCAGGAACAATAATCACTCTTCTAACATGAAACTTACTACATAATCTTCAAAGATTCAAGTACGCTAATCAGTTTTTGAATAAATATATGATCTTTTGTTAATTAATCTTTCAAATAAATAATGAATGGGATCATTTGCCAATGAGGTACGCAGGTTGTACGGTTTTTAACACCAGCAAGGCTTCTTGTGGATCGGTAAGTTGTTTTAAATTTTTTTAGGGAGGATATGTGGCCGCAACGTGTTACGCGTTCAAACGGCACTCATCACTATAAATTAAAGGTCCCGGGTTCGAATCTACCGCCCCTGCATTCAAACCCAACAACTTACAATTTGTTTTTTCAAAAACACTGGCACCCCCGAGTGACAATTATGAATTATATTTGTATTCAGGGAATTTTAGTGTTTCAAAAGAAAAATACCAACTTTATTTCTTGCTAAAAATATATTTTGACCTACTTTGCAAAAACGCCAAACGAATCAATCTGTTGGCAAGCATATTGGAGCTAAAAAATTAAAATACAGTACATAATTAGTTGGTAGCTTTCCTAAAATTGTAATACCGTAAGCATTGGATCAAATCCAGGGGAATTGTGAATTTTTAAATAGAACACTGGACATTACAAATATAAATAAAATTGACATTGAATCAAATTTAAACTTATTTTATGCAATATCTTCCCGTTAATAGATCGTTTTCAATTTTGTGGCTGCGCAGTATACCTAACTTTTTAACTGTTCTTTTTTAATATTTTATCTTGTCTACAACAGTTGTTTGTGAAAGAAACAAATGTTTCGAAATCAAATCCATTGTTATAAAAAACAAGAACTCATTATTTGGCGAAAATCGGTCATTATTGGTCATCATTTGAAGATATGTTGTGATGAATGATCTGGCATGGACCCGAGCGGTTTTCACACAATTGTCTACTTCAAATAGTTTAAACTAAATATTAACATTTAGTAGAAAACGTTAAGAAACTCTTAAACATAAAGCAACCCGTATTTTAAACAACCAGAAGGTGAAATTGACTTATATTCGTATAGGGCATTCTCACCACGACGCGCATGAATATCACACTTACGCAGAAAACCAACACTTTGAGCCCTGTAGATGATCTCAATAAAGATCGAAACGTTGGCACTATAAAGAAAATGTTTTTCTGAAACCTCCATCACACCAGACCGCATCTCACGATTTTTGAATAATTATATTCGAATAGTTGATTTTTCATAAGGTTATTTGGACGAAAATTAAATCTTAACTTTTGCTGTTTCAACTTTTTTAATATTTTGCGTAATGCTTGAATGGTTCCGTGATTCAACGGTTAATTTAAGCAATTATCGTAACAACAGAAATTCAAGGAAAAGAGATCAATGCCTCAGAAACAATATGCAACCCTCTGTCTCTGACCCTGGTATTAAACAAAATTTCACTAATGTCATTATTGCAAAAAATAACTTAAATTTGAAAATCACTACAAGAGAGAAACCCTTCGGGTATGTCTTACTGTCCAAACCTGGACAAAATGCGGTCAACTTTTCAGGTATGACGAACAAACCTGACCAGTCTCCAAGTTTTAATTGATTTATTATCCATTTTTTTATATCAAACCTGTACTATATTACAAGATGTAGAAGTAGAACAAGGTAACATAAAACAAAGCTGCTTGCGGAGTAAAATTATCCAGTGGTGTTGAATTGTTGTTTGTAACTTGAATTAATTATTAATTTGATAATAATTTTATAAATAATAATTATTATAATTTGGTGTAATGATTAATTAATGGTGAAACAGTTATTTTACTTGCCTTAAAAAAAAATTAAAGCACTTGCCTTAAGAAAGTGATGGTTTATGAAGTTTGACTGGCTCTCTTAATGGGTTAAGCATAATTAAGTAAAATTAGTGATTATATTTATTGTATATTTATATTGTTTAACTGAACAGCCAAGTATTCACAATGAGAAATTGATGATTGTTATTAATGTTCTCTCACTCTCTCTCTCTCTCTCTCTCTCTTTCTCTGTGTACGATATTTCCTGTTTAAAGGACATCGTTTGTTCTTAGGCTTTTGATGTTTATACTGCTTGATACGTAAAATCATTCATGATGGTGCAATTATGGAAGAAAGGAGGTCAACGCCTCAGGAGAGATGAGTAATATCGGTCCGACTTGAACCTTACTGGTTAACCTTGAGTGTGTTCATAAACTTCAAATATAATTTCATCGATGGTATATCTTCGTTGACTGCAATAATGGAGAAATTTCCGTTTGAAATCACTCCAAATTCTCAGGTCGGCAATTTGAGAAATAAAAGGCTCACGGGTGTTCAATTTTTTTCCTACGTGTACTCCGCCGTGTGTCCGTTGCGACTACACCAATCAGGAAGCGCTTTGCGCAGGTCGCCGTGGAGATTTGGTGTCGTCGGCTAGTCCATGGGGAACGGCTTTCTGGACGTTCCCACCCAAGTCTGAAGCATAAAAAAATAAAAGTCTCCGACAGGAAATCGACTAATTTCCCATAATGGGCAGCCTGCTTCGGTACACTATTACAACCAGCGAGTCTGGTCTGAGTCAAGTCTGTGGTGACTCAGCCTCCCCGAGGGCGCATCCCCCACTTCGGCCAGGTGTCTTCGTTACTGCCCTTCTTTCTCCAAGCCCAAGTGGTGTTTACAAACAATGGTGAACCGCTATGTTACGTTTTATTCATTTATTACACAGTTCAAACAGGGACGCACCCTCAAAAAAGATTAGTCAATATATAATAACAGAAATAATAATATTAGGTAAAAACATTGAATACAACACACATGAGAACAGTTGCAAACAAACATGTAAATGTAAGTAAGGAAAATCAAAGATTAAAATTAATAGCAGTTCAAGAGTAACTATCATATTATTCCTTAAAACCTAAAAATCTTGCTTTTATTGGTCATCTGACTATCAACAAATGGACATGGCAAGATTGGTTCTGCAAAAGGAAATGCAAACAGTTTAGTCATTCCCAAACCCCTGGCAAACTCCTAGGCAGCCTGCTGAGCTATTTTCTGGAGGATCAACAAAACCATTTAAAATTTTCCATCCGAAGCGAAAAACCAGTACGACGAGGGTGACCAAGGAGTTTATATCCATTGCGTCTAGGGCCGCAGAATACGTAGTGAAGTTAAGAGTAGATTTAAATATTTGGTAGCTTTTCTCTGAATCATTTCTAAATCATTTGACTAGGTTTTATAATAAGACCAAACAATCACCGTAGTAATGAGACCAAACAACAATATTTTTATTGCATAAACACTTGTTAAGTCAGAACGCTTAATGCAACCATACTTTAGTACTTCCCTATCGATCATCTACGAATATTGATCCTCTTTTAATTAAAGGCCACCCCCAAATTAATAACCAAGTAGACTTCCTTAAGAGGTCATGACCAATGGATTATGATACGGAATACTGTACCGAGAAAGAATATTTTACCGAAAAAAATGATATTTATAGATCAATCGAAAGTCTGTTGAGAGTACAGCAGTCATGAAAAGCAGAAATAACTTTTTGTGAAATCAAACAACCATTAAACGAAGAAAAGCATTTGTATTTTTAGGTCATCAGCAAATAAAGACAGTTTAGTTAAATGTAATTGATTTAGCAACATCGTTATAAAAATATTAAACAAGATTGGCCTCGAATGTGATCCCTGGTGGACTCCTGATCCCATAGATACCTCGTCCGAAAAACAATAACTAAAATTAAAGAGAAAAGATCTACCAATCAATAAAGAACTGATTTAACTCCACAGGTTCACCAACCTCCGCCAAGCGCCACTTCTCAATCAGCACAAACTGATCCACTAACTGATTCTTGATCATCTTAACTAGGTGTATAGATGTAGCTTGTAGCTAAGAAAACACGTTGTGAGAATGAATGTTGATTTACACACAAACCATTGATGAGGATGATTATTCAAAAATCGTAAGATACGGTCTGGTGTGATGGAGGTTTCAGAAAAACATTTTCTTTATCGTGCCAACGTTTCGATCTTTATTGAGATCATCTTCAGGGCTCAAAGTGTTTGTTTTCTGCGAAAATGTGCCATTCCTGCGTGTCGTGTTGAGAAAATAAATATTTAGAGCGTTAAAGATGATCTCAATAAAAATCGAAACGTTGGCACAATAAAGAAAATGTTTTTCTGATACCTACATCACACCAGACCGCATCTCACGATTTCAGAATAATCATCGTCTAACGGTCACTAATCACCACACATTGGTGAGGAATTTACTTTAGGTATGCCCTTAAATAACTATGGAGTTTAGGACTTAGAATTGGAAGGTAAGGGCGTGGAATAACCGATTAGATATATAAAAACCTGCAAAAATGAAAAGAAGCCCAATAAAGAACGCCAATAAAACTGATTTCGAAAAGACTAAACACTTCCTTTTAAAACCCTTGACTATGAACTTTTATTGCAACGAAAAATCTTTAGGTCGAATGGGTGGAAATAGAGTGCATAATTAATTTATACCCGAGGTCGAATGGAAGTAAATAGGTTCAAAAACAGTGTACATTGGACATAATCCAGAGGAGTTAAGAATTTGTAAACATGACCTTTTATTTTAGTTCTCTTAATTTATTAAGATCAAAAATTATTTACAGAGGTGACGTTTACGCTGTTGACTGTATTTTATAAGATTCTAAATCTCTGTAAAATTGATGCGAAAAGATGTATAATTGATGATTAATGATTCATTTCGAAGTTATCACAATTTTTGTGATTTTCAGAAAAAATAAAGGTATTTTAAAGTCGAAAACTTGGAGGAAAAATATTTTTGTCTTTCCCCAATAATTTTTTGAGGAGTTGGGGTGCAAGAAGCGAATATCAATTTATATTAAAATATATTTGTTATTTTTGATTTACAGAAGTTATATATTTCAATATTCCCTATATCGAAGCAAAGATAAGCTTGACATAGTGACCGAGATACATACTAATGGCGATTAATATATTTTTAAAAATTAATTATATTTTAATAGTACATGATGGCAAGCCGCAATAAGTAATAAATTTTATGCTGTACACACTTATGTAGTCAACAACGCAAGTTTGCTCTTCCAATCCATGTCGAGAGACGTGGTTGTAGAAGTTCTTCAACCAGATGGAGACTTATACACAAATAAGCTCGAAATCCGGATCGTTGAAAACAACTAACTGTGAGTAGGAACTATTTTTTTTTTTTTTTAATATTGAACAACCCACTCACTCCACCATTTATCGTTTCTATCATTTCTATACTTATGTATGTAAATCATTGTCTAAAAAATTTTAACAGAAGTGGGACTGTCTACTACGAAATTGGTTTGGCTATTGCATGGTGATTTTTAATAAAATACAGTTATTGGTTTCAATAATTGAATATTCTAGTAATCGTGAAAAAATCCCATTTTGTTGCCTTTTTGAGTAATTCTTTTCTGGCACTGTCCTTTTCCCCCCTCAACGAAAAAAGAATTAAGGCATAGTGTTCACGACCTGTTAGCGTAAATGGGGCAGTTGTGGGTGCCTGACTCATCCGATATACCTGTCAGACCGTATCTCCATGTATCATGAGCCCTGACAGGTTCTGCACCGGCTCTGGTGCCAAATCCGAAGGTGATTTGTCAAGGGGCTGAGTCTACCTGTTGTACCCCGAGTGCAATCGACCCGGGGGGAAAACTGCGCAACCTGTATACAGGCAGAGAGCTAAGCCACACAATGGGTGCCTTTTTTTGCGGTCACCCGGGATAAATCAGTCACGGCGTTATCAGATTTAGAGATCGAGAAAAAAATACACAGACATGTAATTTAACAACACCAGTTGTCAACAAAAGTCAAAACTTGATTTAAAAAATCACCGGATGTATTGCTTAATTGTTGTTTTCTTATTTTACATGTCCACCACTAATGATTGCGAAATGTTGGATCGAGCCTGACAACTAAAAAAGCAAGAACAGGCAGACCAGAATGAACGAAACGACAGAATAACATGTTCATCAATAACTGGCCCGTATGTAACTTCCTGATCACCAATAAGCTAATTGATGGTGAATCAAACATGTATATACATGGTTCCGAGATGCATTTTTTTTTAAATAATCGCACAGAGATCAGGCATTTTTGGATTTTCACATCCACTTCAATAGGCTTGGGACTGATCTTGGCGGAGTTAAAAAAGAAACTCATAAACAATCAACAAAACATACATTATTAAATTACAAAAAAGAAGAAAAGTAAAAATGCGATGAACTACAACTATGAAAAATAAACAACGAAAAGTGTATAAACTAAGAAATGAAGTTAAAATAAAAGAAGATCTGCAAACTGCCTCCTTCCACTTTCTTGTGCAGACATGACTGTTCTTTTTTATTTTTCTTGGTTTTCATTTCATTATAGTACTATTATTTTTTTATTTTCTACTAATTAAGGTTTTGATTGAGATAAAAAAGTGTCACAAGCTGGATTCGAACCCACGACCTTCGGTTAAATACGCCGCTGCTCTACCACTTGAGCTATCGTGATTTTATCCACTCGGACACTAACTTCACATCTCAACCCCACCTTTTGAATTTTCCATCCTTTCTGCCATTCTTCAAATGTCATGATAGCTCAAATGGTAGAGCAGCGGCGTATTTAACGGAAGGTAGTGGGTTCGAATCCCGCTTGTTACACTTTTTATCTCAATCAAAACCTTAATTCACTGAAAAGAATTTATTTCGTCAAGCGGACCACGAAACCTAATAAAATTCAAAAAATTAAATTCGTTCGTCAAACAAAACGATCTACTTTAAGAATATGATGCAGAAAAAGGTGATATTTGAAACAAAAAGTAATTAGTATAACCTGTATAGTTAAGTAGAAAAAACGAGTTTTTTAAACTAAAAATAAATACTTTAGACTAATAAACTGGGGTGTCAATTTATTTTTTATCATATATTGTTTTGTTTAGAATAAAAGAGGCTGGTGGCAAAGGAACACCCTGTATTTATTATTCACCCGTTTCATTTTTCTGAAAAGGACCTTTTATTGGAATTCACTAGTTTTTGTGGTCCGCTTGAACAATTAATATCATTCAATTAATTAAGGTTTTTAGTTGAGATAAAAAAATTCAGTGTCACGAGCGGGATTCGAACCCACGACCTTCGGCTTGATACGCCGCTACTCTAGGAATATCTTTGTTGGTTCTTCAGTAAAACATCTTTCTAACTTTCCGGTGGTTTGATTTTTTGAAGTTGTACCAATTTTAAATTTTAAGTCAAAATTGAAGTAGCGGCGTATCAAGCCGAAGGTCGTAGGTTCGAATCCCGCTCGTGACACTTTTATTGGAGATTCATAACGGATCGCTTAAAAGTGAAAGTTTAAGCCGAATAGATAAAAATCAAAAGACACTTATTCACGCGACGCCGCTTCCCCGAATCCGCCAATTATACGGTGATACAATATTGACGTCATGGAATTATCCCAATTACCCGGACGTTAGAATAACGCGGAGAAAGGCAAACAATTCCAAACGGACACTTCCTTCCATTTTACTATTTCATCCCTATTCCTGCATTTTTGGGAAAGTCCGTTGAAAGTACAACTCAAACATCGGTTGGGCAAAGTCCGTCCAGAAGGTGATCGTATTTACTGTCGAGTAAATAATAGAAACAAAACGATTAGTACGAACCATATTCCTCAAATACGGGCTTATTATTAAAAAACAATTAACAGTAAGTACTATTATCATCAGCCTGATCGCAACTAATGATCCTGCTAGTCCTGGGTATCCTTGGCGGAAAAGATTTCCGGATTGCGCTACATCCAGCGATAAATGTGTTGACGATTTATGTCTATAAACCTTGGAAACTACTGTATTACGAATTAATCCTGACGACCATTTTACAAACTGACATGCCAAATGCAACGGTGTTGTTCTATGTAATCCATTTCATCCTAAGTCCTTCTTGAAAAGGTGTATAGGATGGTTTACCTAAGTACTCATATTTAGAGAAACAAAATTATTGATATTCCTTGGACTGCATACAACCTCATGGGCTAGTTACAAACAAAATAAATCAAAGACCTTATAGTTACGTACACACAGTTTCAAAACATAACAAAGTGTGGACAAATGACGCCATTATTTTATAGTTCCATTTAAGTTTTAGTGGTCAATTGACCAAGTTACTTCTTTCAAGAAATTATTCTTTTTGTATATAAGTCTTGGTTGACATAAAAAAAGTCATTGTCACGAGCGGTATTCGAACCCACGACCTTCAGCTGAATACGCCGCTGCTCTACCACTTGATCAAGTTACGATAGCTCAAGTGGTGGAGCAGCGGCGTATTTAGCCGATGATCGTGGGTTCGAATCCTGCTTGTGGCACTGACTTTTTTATCTCAACCAAGACTTTACATTAAAAAAAATATTTTTAGCTTTAAACTATTAGAGGACAAAAAAATACCATCAAAAGACTATATTTTTGATTAATTTAATTAGGACAATAATTAATAAACATAAAACCAAATTAAAAAAAATAGTTTTAGTACCAAGAAAGAAAGAACGGTAACTGTTGAGTTAATACATTGGAGGGTAGCTACTGGAGATTCCTAACTTTCCAATAACTTGTTAAAATTCAACAATTTATAATATTTATTATAGTTCACAGGGGTTTACAAAGCTATTTTGCAAGTATTTAAAGAAAATATACAAAAGAAATATACAATAAGGTGAGAAAAATCATTCAAATCTAAGATTGATACTAAAGCAATGTGGAATGTAAGTCTCAGCGAAACAAGCCTTTCATGAGACCCTAGAAAGGAGATAAGCGGAACGCTTTATGTCACGATATGACGTTACGATGTTACGATGATATGTCTAAATAGGACACACAAATGGCGTTGTGTTACTAGACGATGGAGTGCACAAGCGCGTAAAGAAACGAATGACAATTATTCTCCTGAACGGACACCTTGATCAATTTTTGAATAGATTTTGGTTTTCTATGCAACAAATAATTCCACACAGTTTGATTTCCCGAATTGCACGCTAACTGACTAACAAATAGCTTTTGCATAATTATTAATCTCTAATAATAATTAAGTATTAATCTCACTCCTATGTGCGTTTCTAAATGAAAATAAAGTCCTAAGAGCCAAAACCATCGAATTGGTTTGCAATTAATTTATTTAAATGATGTAATTTTTTTTATTTAATGCAATAATTAACAGCACGAAAAAAAGTTCATTTCTTGCATCTTCGTATTTATCATTTACAGTGTAGATCTAATTTTCGTCAATACTGTTTTAGAAAGTGCTAACAATTATTTCAGTCAAGTTGCTACGTGTTTTTCTAATATTTCTAAATAGCCAATAAACTTTGTAAGGAGTGTGTGGTGATTAGTGACCGTTAGTCTATGATTATTCGGAAATCGTGAGATGCGGTCTGGTGTGACGTAGGTTTCAGAAAAACATTTTCTTTATCGTGCCAACGTTTCGATCTTTATTGAGATCATCTTCAGGGCCTGGGATTTACATTGTTTAAATTTAACAAAAACATATAGGATGTGGAAAAAAGTGAATTTATACAATGCAAAAAAATATTTTTTTTGTATTCAATCAAAGTATTTCTATTCACTCAAAGTGTTTGTTTCCTGAGTAATTGTGCCATTCTTGCGTGTCGTGTTAAGAGTGCCAGTGAGATATTGCTGTTTTATATTTATATATGTTGCATTTTGAAGGGGACGGAAGTCGGTGTAGAAAGAAATTTTTGAAGCCGACTCCTTATACAAAAATTTCTTTCTGTACCGATTTCCTTCCCCATAAAACAGCAATATTTCCGAATAATCAAGTTATAAGGAGTATTAACGATGTTTGTAAGATGTTAACTCGTGTTAACTTGAGTAGAGAAATGTCCAGTAAGATCGTGAACGCCCCCTTCTTTCCTTAGTATGCTAAGCGTTAATTTTTCTACAATGCTGCGCGTGGCGACTGGTAGAACCGAAAATAAAGTTATAACAGTCCTTGAAGGTTTGTTGTTGTTTGTTTTAGTTTTCTTTTTGTTAAGTCGTAAAATGCCAGAAATTAATAAAAAAAAGAAAAAATAATCAAGTTTTTCATTCAAAATGCTATTGCATTCGAAAACAAAGACAGGCTTCAATTCGTGCCGACACACCTAACTTATATCCTAACGTCTAACAGCCTACAACATAATAGGATTACGTTTATTACGAGAGAGTAAAAGGACAGAAATTAACAAAAGAAATGTAACCAAAAACAGCTGTTAAATTCATGGCTGCCATGTTGGTTGCCTCCGCCCTAACGAATAACAATGTGACTACATTTTCGACTTAACATATAACATTGGCTCTGGCCTGTTAGGTCGAGCAATGTTAACTAGCCGATTTTTACAAGTCTACGTCATCATTTTTCTCGATCTAGCAGGACCTACTAGAGTTAACAAGGTTAACACAAAGATCGAGAATATCCGTATAGTCCCAATACATTTGTAATATTTTCTTAGAAGGATTTAAGGAAAATCAGACATTTGTGTGGGGATGTGACACTGAAAAAATGACAAGCGATGCAACACGACATGACACGCATCCATGGTAAGACTTTACGTCTAAATATGACACGGAAAGGCGTTGGGTTACGCCACTTTGATGTGGAAGAGCGGGTCTGGAACGTAATATACGACGACTCCTCCATGAATGGATACCTTTTATTTTGTTTTTTGTTATCATAGATTTTGGTATAATAAATCGTAAAATAAGAGTTTTTCATGGTAAAATTTAGTTACTTGTAAGCAAATTTAATGATCTATATATCATTTTGTTCCACTAACTGTTACCGTATTTCGTGCCATTCTTCAACTTTTCACTGTTTGAAAAACACATACTAGCCAAGATCCAACAATTTATGGCACGTCTGTTGAAAAACCATTCTCTTGGGATTAGCCGATGTCGGCAGTTTTCGGTCAATTGGTGATTTTAATCGCTTCAATTGTGTGCAATATTCACTAGAATTAACGGTGGTTGGATGGAAGAAGCTCATAACAAGTGCACCAAAATTACCAAATGAAAGTACGCTTTGGGAAGTAATCCGGTTTGGGAGTCCGTTTTCCCCAGGATTTTTCTTACTGGACGTTGTTGATCACAACCCACTTTTTATTTCCAGTAATCAATCTTTTTTAAAATGGGTCTTTTATATTGAGTGTTAAGAGAAAATTACAGATAATGTGAAAATGTTCACAGTCTACATGCTACGAACCCATATATAGATAGCGATATATACCAGAGGACAATGTTCACGTGCTCTCAGATGTGTTGAGCATCATCAAATCGTTGTATGAGGTTTGTTAAGTTCGTTTGTGACAAAAGTTTGAGCAAACCATGGAAGGTGCTTTCTCGTATTGCGTCATCATTGTTTTTTTTTTTGCCTTATGATCTTTGCATATTAGCCATGACGAATTCTTATATATGTTGTTCAAATTGGGGGTTATCGGGAAAAAAGGGCCAGAGGCGACGGTGGGAATCGAACCCACGACCGCGGCGTGAGAGTCTCTCATGCTAACCACTCGGCTACCGCGGTCCTCCCCGTCATCATTGTACTCATCCCAATTTTTTTTACAGCAGTTAGAGCTGCGATTTTTCCAATTGCCATTAAATGAAGAAAATACACTATTTTTTCGAATCGGCGAATGAAACCATCTCACCTAGTCCCTTTTAAAAGTTTGTAAACAATGACTTAATAAACACTGTTTCAAAATACAAGAGCAATAAATTCGATTTATGCAAAATTGGTAAGGTCTTATTCTATAAACAAATATTTACAAAATAATTCCACTTGTAGTTTTGTTTATACATTTCACGCACTTTCAAAATATTTGCTCTTGCATCAATTTCTACGTGCATTTCAAAATTATGAGTGAGTGGGTGGAACCAAAACAGTTGAATTGCTTTGAAATTTGTTTACCTAAACGATTTAATTATATAATGAACCTAATTGTTTAATTAGATGTGGTTAAACACGAAGGGAAATCATTTCTCGCATGTTCGTATTTAATTATTTCCATCATCGGCTCAATTTTCGTTGATAATGTTTCAAAATGTGATTTAATCCCCCTAAGCGTAAAAGTTTTATACTGTTCCATAATTTTATGACAATGGTCATTTTATTATAGTTTATTAATCTTCCACATTTTGAAATTGAAACAGTGCATGTTCGCCGTGAATTAAAATGTACTCGGCGGATTTCATGTAACGTTGCAGTACAGGTTACGCGAGGAACACGCACCCTCAAAACTGGGTAAAATGAAATAAAACGACCATAAAAATTATATAACATTTTATCACACTAAATGACGTTAACCGTATAAAGTGTAGGTATAAAACCACCTACATTAATCAATCACCACTCAAAAATCATGAACTACAAGATCCGACAACAAACAACAGATAAAATTCC
The DNA here is from genome assembly GCF_000648675.2 of Cimex lectularius. Taxonomy (NCBI): domain Eukaryota; kingdom Metazoa; phylum Arthropoda; class Insecta; order Hemiptera; family Cimicidae; genus Cimex; species Cimex lectularius. The sequence continues at coordinate 35,380 of NW_019392904.1, read as the reverse complement.
AGCAAGATAAGAAAGTCGGATACTTGTTTTGTACTCCCTGATGAATTATTAGTAGAATATGACCATTAAATAATCCTGTTTATGTGCCATTGTCACCCCTCGAAAAAAATTGTTCATTCCTACGAGAATTATAGTGTTGAAATTCTGGTTTTGTTCCACTAGTTCTTCCAAAACCCCTCTCTATTTTTTTTTAAATTCGTTATTTATTGTCGAAAATCATTTATTAGCAACTTAGCAACGTTTCATTGGTTAAGTACCTGTGGTTATTTGATTTTGATCACTTAAGGCTTCAATGATACAATTTATCCTTTCTTTCTGCCATTGCAACAAATTGTACACTAACATTTCAGCAAATAATTTACAAAAAATAAATAATCAATCCTGAACAAATATTTTATTATGCATTTAAAATAATGAATTAAACAATATTTATGAATGCACTACAAGAAGATTATTTAAAAAAAAGAAACATTCAAACAATTTTACAAAATAACAACACATCAGAAAAATAAAGTTTTATGATTAAAGACTTGCTGACGTGTCAGGAAAATTTTAGTATTTATGATCATGACGATTAATTGACATTTTCTTTTCTTATGTAATGTTAAGCATGGAGAAAAAACCAGATAACAGAAAGAGCTTTAGTTGGAAAAAATATCTGTTCCAGCGTGTTTCCGGCGGTATGTCAAGCTTAATAGATAAACTTTTAGAAAAATTAGCCACAAACATCAATTTTTTAAATTCGTTTATTTATATTTTGTTTATAAAACATTTCATTAAAGTCGTTTAAAATTTGTGAACTGAATTTTGCACCGGGCTGAAGCAATGAATAGGCAACATCCAAAGCGTCGTTCCTATTTTTTTTTTTTTTTTTTTTGACTGGGGCTTCGGGCATCTAGGTCATTTCAGCCCCCAACTAAGTTTATATTCTATTAACCCATTCAAACACTTTCATACAAATAAATACATTCGTACACATAAATACATTCATACACATAAATACATCCATACAGTACACTCATTCCGTTTGGTCGGTGGAGTACTTGATATTCCTCCACCGACCTATACTCAAACTAATCTAGATTGGGGTCGATGGAGTACTTTTATAAATATTCCGCCATCGACCCCGAACACACACTCTTACGCTCTCAACGTTCGAGGGGCGATGATGACGTTATATTTCATCCCCACCCCTCGCCATTCAAGCTAATAAATACATGCACTCAGACAAAACATATAGACACACAACACATAAGACATATTATATACAATAAAAAACGCCAATTTCCCCTAAGAAGCGGAACAGGGGACTCTGAAACTCGCGACCGTGTTCGAGAACTCTTCTTAAGTCCGGCGGCATACCTATACGCTCTCTGTATGGAGCCAAGGCATGACACGCCTCTATTATGTGGGACACATCGAGCAACCTTTCTCTGCATAAGGGGCACCTCGCGGGCTTTGGCTCTTTATTATTTATTTATTGTTTTTTTCGAGGGTTCGCAGCAGCAGAGGTCATATAAACCCTCAGGGTGCCGGTGTTTTTGAAAAAAAGCCCATTTGTAAATATATCCTGTTAATGCAGGGCCGCTGGATTCGAACCCGGGACCTTTATCTTACAATGATGAGCTCCGTGTCAACGCAAAACGTTGAGGCCACCGAAGGTCCCTAATCCTTCCCATTAATCGAAGTTTTTTGAGAATATTGTTTTTCTATGTGGAAGCACGTGAAACAATTATTTACTATCAATTGAAATAATAAATAAATAAGTTTTCATGATAGAAGAAGTAGGAGTATATTTTCAATCATGTTCAGATTTTTTAAATTTTTTATTTGTGTTTTGAATTATCAATTGAAATAATAAATGAATAAGTTGGTCAATGGTAGAAGAAGTAGGAGTATATTTTCAATCATGTTCAGATTTTTTTTTTAAATTTGTGAACTGAATTTTGCACAAGGCTGAAGCACTGAATAAGCAACATACAAAGCGTCTGTCCTGTTAATCGAAGTTTTTTTAAGGATATTGGAAACGTGCGAAACAATTATTTACTATCAATTGAGATAATAAATAAATAAGTTGGCCAATGATAGAAGTTGGAGGATATTGTTAATCATGTTCAGATTTTTTTTTTAAATTTGTGAACTGAATTTTGCACAAGGCTGAAGCACTGAATAACATCCAAAGCGTCCTTCCTGTTAATCGAAGTTTTTTTAAGAATATTGTTTTTGTATGTGGAAACACGTGAAACAATTATTTACTATCAATTGAAATAATAAATAAATAGTTGGTCAATGATAAAAGAAGTTGGAGGATATTTTCAATCATGTTTAGATTTTTTTTTTAAATTTGTGAATTGAATTTTTTTGAAGCACTGAATGAATAAAAATATTGATAGAGATAAAAAAGCCAGTGTCACGAGCGGGATTCGAACCCCCGACTTTCGGCTGAATGCGCCTCTGCGCTAACCACTTGAGCTATCGTGACTTCGATCCGCTCAGGCACCAACTTCCCATCTCAACCTCACCTCTCGAATTTTCCTTCCTTTTTGCCATTTTTCGAATCCCGCTCGTGACACTGACTTTTTTATCTCGACCAATACCTTTCATAAATATTAATTAATTGAAAAATGTTAATTGGTCATCGGACCACGAACTTAAATGGATTTTTGACTTCAGATTGAATATTAATAGATTAATAAGGACACTAATTTTTACAGCCTATATTTAACAAGTTATTTATATATAATAATTAATAATCACTGTTATATAATACAGATTTTTCTTAAAGTTTTATTACTTATCATTAACTTTTTATTATCATAAATATTAATATTGTTAATAATCAGTATAATCGGTAGATCAAGGGTTGTTGAAAAAGCAAAAACAATTAAATAATTAATAATTACAAATGTGTTAGTGCTTTCTAAAATTATTCTCGTGGTGAAAAGGATTTGAAGGATTCTTTCCAGCAGGGGATGTAGCTCAGTGGTAGAGCGTTCGCTTTGCATGTGAAAGGCCCCGGGTTCGATCCCCGGCATCTCCACTTTACTTTTTCAATTTAAAAAGCTTAAATTGTTAAGTAATTTAATTTTGTAGTTTTAATAATTTGTTTTTATTATTTATGTTATACTATACTCGGAAAGCATAATCCCTACCTTTCAGTTATTATTCAGAAATCGTGAGATGCGGTCTGGTGTGATGTAGGTTTCAGAAAAACATTTTCTTTATCGTGCCAACGTTTCGATCTTTATTGAGATCATCTTCAGGGCCTGGGATTTACAAACATTGTTTACATTTAACAAATACATTTAGGATGTGGAAAAGAGAATTTGTACAATGCAAAATATATTTTTTATATACAATCAAAGTATTTCTACTCACTCAAAGTGTTTGTCTTCTGTGTAATTGTGCCATTCTTGCGTGTCGTGTTGAGAGTGCCAGTGAGATTTTGCTGTTTCAGTTATGTTCAATCCTTTGGATAAAATCGTTGTTAATATTTATGTTAATTGGATAATTCGATCTGCTTATTGACGGGCGAACAACTGGTCCGGAGGGTGCAATTAAATGCCCACGCGCCCTCCTGCGGCCGCAATTACTTTCGATTTGTTTTTTAATGCGGTGCAGTAATGGGACGCATAATGCAACGGTGCAACTAGAGCGTTAAGCAATGCAATTAAATGTTTTGTCAATGCGCCCAACTGCACGAACAAGACCCGACCGTTAGTGTGACTCAGTTTTGCAATTAATAGTTTCCATATTCCATGTTCTGAATGCCAATTGAGAAACGGCCATTCATTTGTATCCGAGTCCGACGACGCTAATGAAATATGTGATGGCCGAGCTGTGATCATTTCAAGAAGTATGGAATGATTAGAGGTCCATTTGGGGTAAAAAGTGGAAAATAAACATGGGGGAAAAGCCATTTGTTCTGGAGGGAAAGCACCTTTTAAGTACCTGCTGCAGGGAAACTAGTGGCATAAGACCCATTTTCCGTGTTTTTCAACAGAAGTCCTTTCAAATCTAACGAATGTAAAATATGTTGCTTTATCATACTTTCATCAATCTAAGATTTTGAACGTGTTAACTTAAAAAACGACTAAAATAAGAGGCTACGGAAAATATTAAAAATATTTTTATAATTGCATGACATAGTTAAAATACTAGCAGAACTTACAGCAAAAGGTAAAACAAATATTAGACTCTTTTCCCAGTGCTCTTGCCTCAGGAAATTTTTTTAAATATGTTTTTCGTTTTTTTATGCATGTATCTCTAGATTATTACATATAATTTGATTTTTAATTTTTTTATTAAATGAGATAAGAAATATGAAAAGTTACAACAATCAAAAGACCATCCAGTAAAGTATTTAAAAATATAAATTCAGATTCGTTTTAAGCACTCTTTAAACCCTTAAAATACGAATTGTTATGGTAACCAAAAAAATAAATAAATAAATTTTCGGTTCAATTAGACAAAGGCAATTTTTCCCTATGGTGTCAAAAATTCATAACAACTCTGGATTTCATCCAAATTCAACTTCGTCAAAACCGTTAGAAAGACTAACTTCTTTTAATCTTTGTCATCAATGTTTTGGTTTTATTTCATTATAAGTAAGAAAAATTGGGACGAAATCGACAAAAATTCCCCAACCATTTCATATCTTCGGTTCTTGTTTTTTTTGTAGGACCGGTTTGTGCCATTACTTTTAGATGTTAGGTTTAGGGCATTAGGTGTTCTGATGATTCTAAACCATTCTAAAGTTTATATAGATCTGTGATATATTTCAAAGTTATTATAATTTCAGTGATTTTCGGAGAAAAAAAGAGGTAGGTAAATAGGCACTTGTTAGTCGAAAAATTTGATTTAAAAAAATAATTTTTTGATTTTCCAAAATATTTGCCATCAGCATGTCGAAAACCAATATCAACTTTGTTCTAGATGAAAAATATTTTAACTGTTGTAATTCAATGCATAATTATTTTATGGCAGATCGAATAAGAAAAGCAGGTCACAATAAATTTTTTTTTAGCAAGAAAGAAAATTGAGTCGTTTTTCGCACCTCAAAATGCCCCTAAAAACGTGTTTTTTGGACAATCAAAAAAAAAAAATTTTCTCAAATTTTTAGCTTTCCGATTTTTTTTCGAAGATTACCGAAATCGTGATAACTTTAAAACGTCTCCATTGATCCACAGGAAAATTTAAAATTGCATGACATAGTTAAAATACTAGCAGAACTTACAGCAAAAGGTAAAAAAAATATTAGACTCTTTTCCCAGTGCTCTTGCCTCAGGAAATTTTTCTAAATATGTTTTTCCTACGATAAATATGAAACCTACGACTTACAAGTAAAGACGCAAACCTTACCTCTATAGATTAATAAGCAACGACTTTTGGGGAGTTTCGCTTAAAATAACAATAAAAACCTAAGCTAGAAGATATAGCGTGAAAGATGAAATCTTCCGCTTTTAAATTTTTATACAAACGACCAATTTGGAAAAAATTACTTCCCAGAAATCCAAGCACAAAAACGTATATATTTTTTTTGGCTATAAAAATTTGTATCTAATCTGTGTTTAAAAAGCTCATATAAACATTGAAAAGCAAAACCTTTCATCTTTTAGGCTTTGTCGACAATAGCTAAATTTTAAAAGCGGGTTTGAAAACATCCAAGAAATCCGTGATGATGTTCTTATTTTAAGGACGTTTGGGTATAATCGCCCATCTTTGGAAGGACTAACAGTTAACAGATTAATAGATCTGAAAAAGTAACTTATTGTATGAATATACATATGTAAAATATATCAGATAAATAGGTGAGATGCAATTGGTTTTTGATATTTAATTTAGAATAAATTGAACTAATTAGCAAATGGGCTAATTTCCGGCTTGCTTCCTCATAAACAACGGATATTCCTTGCAACCAATTTTTTATTTAAGGCCAATATGATTTGGGATTCGCATGGAACAAGTAGATTTACCCAGTACGTTACAACAAACTGATGGAAATCAACATTTTTATTTTAGTAAGAAAAATAAAATTCACATATACAGCATTTGTTAAAAATTTGTTTTATATTTTGTTGGATTCTTGAGGAGTGGTAGTTTAGAAAAACCCCTTTTTCTTGGTGACGTTTCGACCTTTATTACGTTCATCTTCAGGTAAATTACAAAGCATATGTTAATTGGATGTATGTATAAACATTGAAGCAAGAATTTCACATTCATTTGTTCATCGTCTCTTTTATATTTAATACATTACTATTTTCTTTTTTAATTTAATTTGAATATAATATTGTAATACAGTAAATTTGCCATCTAATTTTGGTTGATTCTGTTTTCATTAAATTTGGTTACATTTAATGTTTTCAAAATATACCTTTTTTAGAGTAGTTCTTTTCAACATCATATACAACAGGGTTACCTGTGTCGGCAACATGTTTTATTGCCGTTTACTGTATTGCTGTTTTTTTTTGGCATTTATATAGGCTAATGATTGATTATCCTGCATCTCAAATATTTGCTTTGCTGTACTATTTTTTTCCAATATGTACCTTTTTAAACAATATAATTTACAGTATATATTGTTTTTATTTTTAATTTCAAGATTATCTTTTACCTATGGGCAATTTTGTGCTATTTTACTTTTGGTTCCATTTGGATGTTAACTATACCAAAAGATTTTGTTAACCTTTCAGTTAAGCTTTGGATGAAGACGGAAGATGAATATAGGTTTTATTATTATATATAGATCGTGAGATGCGGTCTGGTGTGATGTAAGTTTTAGAAAAATATTTTCTTTATCGTACCGACGTTTCGATCTTTATTGATATCATCTTCAGAGCTCAAAGTGTTTGTTTTCTGTGTAGATGTGTCAATCCTGTGTGTCGTGCTGAGGGTGCCAAATTCGAGCTCTGAAGATGATCTCAATAAAGACCGAAACTTTTCTAATATTAAAAATATGTTTTCAAAATTTTTTTGTCCAGAATTCTTCATTTGATAATTTTGTCCGAACTGAATGTTTATGAATAACTGTATTCTTCTTTCAGGCTATATTGACTATCGTGCAATTTTATGCCATTACAAGTAAGAAAAGTCAGAATGACCCAAATCAAAACTGTTGTTGATTGATTAAGGTTTCTTAAGTTGAGATAAAACAGTCAGTGTCACGAGCGGGATTCGAACCCACGACCTTCGTCTTGATACGCCGCTGCTCTACCACTTAAGCTATCGTGACTTCGATCCCCTCGGGCGCTGACTTTCCATCTCAACCCCACCTTTTGAATTTTCCTCATGATCGGCTTTAATTCGGCTCGTGACACTGACTTTTTTATCTCAACTTAAAAAACCTTAATTAATTGAAATATATTAATTGGTCAAGCGGACCACGAAAAATAGTGAATTTGCTGTTGTTGATGTTGATAACAGAATAAGGAAAAGCGAGGGTCGGCTACCTCAACAAGCAAAGCTTATTTTATAAGAATGTAACATGTCATCAGCGTCAAAAATATAAATTAGTAGGAAAAAATTCGAAAAGGAAGGATAAGAAAGAAGGTAAATGAATGATATGACTGGCGATGACCAATGTACGGGCGTAAAACTATCCACATTTTATATCTTTTAATGCATACTTTAAACTCTCCAATCAAATATTGCTTTGACAAAGAAGCTTTCACCCAAAAACAAATAAGTTACTTTATTATTTTATTAGCTGGCTTTGACCACAAACATTGTTCAATTTGGATTGAATGAAATAGTTAATTTGCTATTTATCAAAAAAGTTTATAATTTTGAGAAAGATGCTTGAAAAGACATTTTTGACCAAATTAGGCAGATTTATTTATTTGCGAGGTTTTATGTGATTTTGAAACGATTCTAGTCTTCATCATGGTACGTCCAACTATTCTCCATGACCAGACCTTGCTGAACTATTCTATAATTTATTACTAATTTCCTGTTATTGGTCATAAATTTTTCTTTTTTTTGTTTTTTCAATTTTTTTTATATTATCCCATAAAGTGTATACATGGATTTTGTCTGTGACGAAACTGTTCCATCTTGATGAACCGTCCTTGAAACAATCCCTTTTCCAAAAAACCGGGGCGTTACTCCAATATCAATTATATTGTAACATCCCTCAGACTCTTTTGTCCCCATTAGGCAATTACGGGAAAAGTTTTGTATAATCTCCAAACCCTATGTGGAATTACAGGGCGAAACCGGTTATTAAGACAGCCCTCTGAGGGAGGGAAAAAAATATGAAAGGAGAAAAGGGGAAGGAAAAAAGCATCGGCCTTTCTGGTCAGGGGGCACAAGAATAGATCCTATTGAAAAGAGGACAAGTGCACCTGCACGAGTAACGTGTGAATCTATTTGGAAAGCGTACTTTTTTTTTACAGCCCTTCTCCTCGCAAGTGACCCATCTGCGGACCACGTGTGCTTCACTGTTTATTTACCCTTGCAAATCGGGTGCGAGTGGGCTCGGAGGCCTTCGGTTTACTTGTTCAGCCGTTTTCAAGATCAACGTCCAAGATAAAACATGTTGTCACTATTTAAAAGTAGAATAATAATTACACAGATATAATGAAATCTGAGTAGACTTGAGAGAAAAATAAATTAAAAGATAATGAATATGAAAACAATCGATATTTCGTTAAAAAAATATTACTTTCTTATTTTCCCAGTTGGTCAATGAAGTGATGAGACTGTAATTTGGTCATTACCAATCTTCCTTGTTGGCTTGTACAACCTTTTCATAGGTCGAGACGCGTCTGACAGACCAAAGAGGATAGGGTGATCAAAATTACCTGAAACAACCAAGCTTTGAGAAAAATTCTACCTACCATTTTGAGGGTAGACGGGTAAATGTTTTCCTTTATAATATCTATAATAGTCATGGACAAATGATTCCCGATAATACGAATGTCCATCATATCTGAAAATATGTTAATCGACGGAAAGGAAATTGTCTGGTTGCAAATATAGTTTCTTGTATTTTGAAGTTTAATGTAATGGCAAGTGATAGACGTTTTTTTTATTACAACCTGGAAAAATTAGATACATTATGTAATGTGATTGATTTGACATTATACAGGGTGCTACAGGGTTAAATGTCAATACTGCCATGTTGGATTTATTAAATAAAACTTAGTTCAGTGCCACCAGAACGAGATAGATTGAAACCTTGATTCTTCCTTGAGATATTAACCTTTTTGTGATTTTAGTCTAAAATCAAATTTTTTCATATAAGAACGTAATTTCTCAACTTTAGCGCCGTTAAAATCAAAATCTGACCTTTATTTTGCAAAATGCATTACATTTTTATAAGATTTTTTTTATGTGTGGTGATTAGTGACCGTTAGTCGACAATTATTCAGAAATGATAAATTCACTTTTTTCCACATCGTAATGTATTTGTTAAATTTAAAAAATGTTTGTAAATCCCAGGCCCTGAAGATGATCCCAATAAAGATCGAAACGTTGGCACGATAAAGAAATTGTTTTTCTGAAACCTACATCACACCTGACCCATCTCACGATTTCTGAATAATAACTGAAAGTAGGGATTATGCTTTCCGAGTATAGTATAATGTGATATAAGATTTCTTATGTGTAGTATAAGATTTCTGAATAATTTTTTTTAAATTTATTTATTACCTATACATGTTAGCATACTATGTAACATGTACGCATGATTAATGTATCACACAGCACAACACTAGCTCTAATGCCAGCATTGCACCGGTAGAACACGTTTTGAGGAACCAGCCATTGCTTTCACTCAGTGTGCTACCGTGTGGGTTGTCAGGATGGGAATAAGTGGAGAGGACTCGAGCAGTATGGTTAAAATGGTACTAAAGGTTGGTGTGGAAGATATGGAATCTGGACCGGATTAGTTCGTTGACAAAAAGGAATGTTGAGGTCTTTGTGCATAGTGAGGTTAGTGACATAATAAGGTGCTTTGACATTTTATCTAAAGACTTTCGATTGGAAGGACTGGATGCGATGGATATTGGAAGGCTTGAGAGTAACGACACAGTTCCACTCCGTATGTCCATATATGGTCTTAGTAAAGTCTTTGTTTTAATTGTCAAAGTCTATTTCGGTCTTAGAAGTCTTCGTACTAGTACAAGTCTTGTATTAAGTTTTTTTAAAGTCTTGTGTAGGGATTCCACGTTAGTCTGCTGTCGAGATATAGTCCCAGGTGACTTGAGTGGAAAGGTATCTTTTTGTTGTTAATGTACAATGGTGGGCAAGACTGCTTTTCCAGCGTAAAAGTACACTGAGTGCATTTTTCTTCGTTTAGTCTTGTCCTCCATTTTTTATACCAGTCTTCTATAAGCTCAAGGTGTGTCTGGATGTTGGAGGTAGCTTGAACAGGATTCCAGTTAGAGGATAGGATTGCGGTGTCGTCCGCGTAGATGGTGATAATAGTATGAGGATGTATTGGTAGGTCAGCAGGAAAATGATAAATAGGATAGGTCCAAGGATACTACCTTGCGGTACACCGGCCTGTATCTGTTTGACATCCGAGAATTCATTGCCGCACCTCACTTCCGACAAGATAACAACACTTCCGTTAAACAAAATTGGGCATCCGAATGCACAGTAGCCGTTCAAAGAATAATCAACAGTAAAACCTGTTGTTTTTAAATACTCAATTGTTGCTCGTGCTATGACTTTTCCAATGACTTAGTTGGTAACAAGTTTCCTCTAAGAAATGCCTGATGTTATATGCCTAAATTAAAAACCAGAAACCAACGAGGCTATTTATATGTACATGCATATTTCATCCTACTGATAAAAGTCAAACGCTATTTACTAAATGAAGCTTACATCGTGACTTAAGAGAAGAGAAAACGGAAGTGTATACTTTCTCATGGTAAATAGACATCTTAGTTTCGCATCGGCCTAGGAGCCTAGAAAATTACAGAAGATGCTCGTACATGGCGTCGGCATTATATCGGCACCCCTTACTATTTCTCAAAGCAGCGAGCATAAAATTGCAAGTAGGCGTTGTGGGAATCCATCGACGTCTTGGACCCGCTCGAGTGACCCCAGGGGATGAATCGTGTGAAGTCGTCCCGGCAGTATTATAATCACATTAATTCGTAAATTGCATGCTTTTCTTATTGGCGATCACTATCATCAGCCTGCGGAAACGGAAGCGTAATTTTTCCGCAGGCCCTTTAATGCTCCGATGACGACCCAGTTGTGATTCAAACCTGCCACCGCGCTACGCCTTTATTTGCCTTCACGATGCTCTGTCACGTACGGCTTAGTTATAAACTGTCACGCCTCTGGTTTTCTTCCAGCCGTCCACTTGTACCTAAAGAAAACCATTTTATTACTGCTACGCTACCTTTTATACTCTGTTCGTGTCCTATAAATATTTTGTCAGCGGTTTGATCATTAGTGATCATAAACGAGTTCGCTTATTATCGCTCTTCCTGTAGGCAATGTAGTTAAGCATGTATTGTCGGCATATACATAAACCCAAAAGTGTTTATGTAATAATTATTACATAAAATAAAGTATCAGGAAGTTTTAGAATTTAATATTATGAATGAATGATGAAACGGTAAAAAGTATTGTACAATAAAGTGACTAGAACCCCTCGGACCTAGGCTCCAACTAGTAGCTGAACGTCCGAAAGAACTTTACTTTTAATTTAATTTGCTCTCTATCTGTCTGTCTTTCTCTCTGTCTGTCCCTCTCTCTCTCTTCTCTCTCTCTCTCTCTCTCTCTCTCTCTCTCTCTCTCTCTTTCTCTCTCTCTCTCTCTCGCTCTGTTTTATTCTGTTCACTACTCTCTATTTGCTCTCGTCAATCTTGCACACTTTTTCTATAAATCTATCCGTCTATTAACAATATATTTTTTTCTGTTTCTAGGTTTTTTAATTTATTTATTCCAATTTCTGTTAGCCTCTTGATATTTATATTTCTCTTCAACTCTGTTTTCTTCTCCTGTTTTACTATTTATCTATTTTTTGTAGCTATAAATTTTTGCATGAAAAAAAGACCAATTTTGAAAATGCATATTTTCTCATCCTTTTAGGTCACAGACCGGCACTAGGTCCCTTTTTTTAGAAAATTGTACGCTAAATTCAAAAATTCTGGCACACGTTAATTTTTGCACTTTTCACGAAGCCGTCAAAATTGAGCTGTGGAGTAAGGTTATTATTTTTGGACCGGCGTCCCTTATAGCAATCCTTTAGGAAATTTTAATAAGCTTTCTATTGGCCACTTTCCACTTTATTTGATTTCTCAAATGTTTTCTAGGTATTTGCGATTTTTGGTTTTTATGTGCTCAAGGTAAAAATCATTCTCTCCCGATTTTCGGGAATGCATAATATATATATGTTTGTCTCTCTCCCTTTCTCTCTCTCTTTCTCTCTCTGTCTCTCACTCCCTCTCGCTCTCCTTTTCTCTTTCTCTCTCTAACTTTTTTTTTCTCTCTCTCTCTCTATCTCTCTCCCTCCCTCTCTTGTGGTCTGTTTATGATCTCTCTTCTTGTCCCTTTCACCTTCTCTATAAATTTCTCTCTATCTACATGTTTATACACCTATCAAAAATGTTTTTTCTCATTCTCAATCTACGCATTTTTTTACCTACTTATGATCATTTCTGTCAGCCTATTTATATTTATATTTCTCTCTACCTCAGTTTTTTCTGTGGTTTTTCTATTTATCAATGCTTTGTAGCTATTTATTTTCATCAATCTCTCTATCTCCATCAATCTGTCTGCCTTGCTCACACTCTTTTCTATGTTTCTCTGTCTACCTTTCTATCATGCATAAATTTATCTATCTAGCTATATATAGGGTGTATTAACTTCTGTAATCTACCATTTATTTCGGAAACGTTTAACGTTAGAAAAAATGTTTTTATACATACCCCAAGTTAATTTTGGCTAGAAAACGCGTGGTCTTAACAGATTTAACATAATTTTTTCATTTAGCTGGGAAATTTTGTTATTTTAAACGAGAATCTCAAACTTACCTTAACTTGTATAATTCGATTCTAGTGCTTATCTTATGTCAGTTTAACTGAAAGGAAAATATGATAGGATCTACCATTTCTGAGTTATGCACAATTTTTTTTTTCAAAAAAATTTTCTCACTTGTTTTGACCGAGTTATGGTATTATCATGCATTTGTTTTAGCTTTCATATACGATAATAGATAATACAATAACTTTGTTCGAAGCAAGTGAGAACATATTTTTGCAGAAAATCTAATTTTATATAATCAAAATCAATCAAGAATTTGGTCTTTCTGACTTTTACCTTCCACATTCTCAATCAAGCTTGGCGACTGGCTTCGACGGAGTTAAAAAAGAAGCTCAGAAAAACTAACAAAATTTACCTAATTAAAAAAAAATCAAAAGACTAAAAAGCAAAAACCCTTAATTGTTAACGAAACAAAGAAAAGTGTATAAATTACGAAATTACGTTACAAATAAAAATCTTCAAACTGCTTTCCGCTTTCATAGCTACCCCCTTTTTCTCATTCCTTCTGTTTGTGCTATAAATTTCCATAAACATTCTTAATGTAATCTTAAATAGAATAAATTAATGGAATCCAAGCAGGTGATCTAAGGAATACTTTACTAAATTGGAATTGTGATTAGGAAATCCTTTGAATTGTAGCTAGAGGAACCTTAAAAAAATATAATGAAGATATCTCTCGAAAACTATAAACTTTATAATAACAGTTCCCTCTTTATGTTGTCATCATAAATGTAAGCCTATGAAAACATATTTTACTTACTCACATTTAAAGCTTGCCTAAGAAAAGGAGAAACAACAGCCAAACAGCTAACTCTGTCCAATTATTTAGGCATTTCAACGAAACTATATTTTGCGACATCCTTGATCGCTTTAGATTAAAGAACGTACGTTTTTCAGTACTTTAACAAAATGCACAAGAAATATAGAGTTGTATTTAAAAAGTTGATTGTGATAATTTTTACTGCGGTAGAAAAAAGGTTTTAGGATTTAAATAGATACCTAACAATAAATAAATAGAGGTTATAATTTAATATTTTTATATCATTTTTTCATTACAATAAAAATAGCAAGTCTGTGAAAAGGGACACCCGGTATATCTTAATACCTAAGCATTATGACATTGGGATTTTTAAGTTTGGGTGAGTAACAGTTGACAAGTTAATCATTTCTGTGCGCGAGATGTCCCAGTCATGATTACAATGAATCATCATAGATTAAAAAACAAATAAAATTAAATCGGAATAAACTTTCATATTTATTTGTTGTGTTTCATCATTGTTTGTATATCATAAAATGGAATTACTGTCACAAGAATGTATTACGTCAAAAAACAAAGAAAAATAATTTAAAATATCGTTTGTACAATACTTTTTATAACATAAATTTATTTCGATTACATTCTCGAAATCTACTAAATAATTTGATTACTATAAATTTTTAATTACACAGTGTTTGTTTTTGAAATGTAACATTTTTGAATAAAACATGTCGAAAAATGTTATCAAATTTCAGGAAATATTGTCAATATTTTTTGTAAATGACACGACTATAATGCATTTCAAACGATTGTTAATAATGACTTATAAATAATTTTGTGATTATTAGGACATTTATACCTGGGACATCCACTTCTGTCCTCAGCCTTTACACTTCAAACGTACAAAATTACAAAAAAATTAAATATAGTTACATAGGTAAATTTATGTAATATTTAAAATTTCTTTTTTATATAAAAATGTTTAGACACCTACCTACTATCATATCCGGAAACGCAAAAAGAAATAGGTTTCCTTAGGGTTATTTACACCTTTAATTAATTAGGTTACTTTCCAATTTGATTTTATTCTGATAAATATAGCTTTAGGAAATTGTCCTGATTTTTATAGATACTACTTGATATTTTATATTTACAAGTTTTATGTCAATTATTCATTCATTTTATACATTGTTAAAATATTTTTCTATTGCTTAGAAACTCAACAAACCTGCCCAAATTCCAAGTTCGTTCCGTTTAGCAGTCCTTTTCTCCTTCCTAGACTAGGTAAAATTATTGAAAATCTTCTAAAAAAATTGATTTCAATAGCTGAAACGGCTCATATCTTACTTCACAGCAACTCCAGTTGCTTAGTTAATTCGACACCACGTTGGTTTCCCTTCTTTTTACTTACGCTTACATCGCCGGATGGTTGCTGCACACTGTCCATGCGAGCACGGCCTTATCAGCGTGGCAAATGAGATTTTAAGATAGGAGTTGTTATATGGTTGGAAACATAATTATCGGGGAGGGGATTATTGTTCTCATGATTTTAGGTGGTAGGACTTTGGAACGTGCAAATAGTTCAATGTGTACGTCCAAAGAAAGGCGCAAGTAGGGCTGTGTATATTTGTTCTTGTTTGTGTTCTTGTTGTGAATCGTTTGTCGAATAGTCTTTTCAACATTTTATATATATGGCTGGAGTCTGTATGCTATAGTCGAGTATTGTGGTGTCAATGGACTCTGTAAAATGCAAGGTTCGTTTTTTTTTTTGGGGGGGGGGTTATTTGAAATTTATGACTCTAGAATTAATTACGAGCAAACATAATGGTGGCCGTCGGCGTTGTGGACTATCAGGAAGTGTGTCGGATGAAAGTTGGATTACTGGGATTGGAATGACAAGTGTGTGAAGAATAGAATTTGTTGTATGTCGATTTGATGGCGTGGGAAACAGAGGTTTTTGAGGTCATGGTAAGTGTACGATTGGACAAAAATTAACGAGCATTTGCAAACAACGGAGGATTTTTAACTGGAAGGATTGGATTCGATAGAAATGGGATGCTATGTCTGAGCCCCATGTTTTTATATATCCGTGTCGGTTTGAGTAGTATGTTGTAGATTCGTCTTTCATTTTAAGAGTTTTATCATCAATTAATTCCTTTCAATCTAATATGGGAGCCCAAACGTGGCGATTGTTGATGTATAGTCCCTAAGTAGGTAACACGGTTTGTCGTGGGTAGAGGAATACGGTCGAGGTTTACAGGAGGAAGAAGATTGCTCGCCGTATGTGAACGTACTAACATTTTTTAAATTTATTTTTCTCCTCCACTTCTTTAGCCAAGGCGAGTTTGTAGGGATCGGGACAAGGACAGGAGTTTGTGTGTATTGGGATAAATAGGGATGTCTGCATTAAGTAAAGGATGGACAAGAACACTATCTTGGGGGACTCCTGCTCGGACAGGATGGATGGGCGAATGGGAACAATCGTATGTTACCGAGAAGTAACAGTCGGCAAAATAGGACCTTAGCATAAGTCATAGGTATTGGGAGAATGCCATTGAGTTCACACAGCATCCCTGATGCCAGATCGGATCGAATACTTCCGTAACGTCGCGAAAGACAGCTGAGCAATGTTTTTTTTTCACAAAGGACGAGACTTTGTGCATTGGTTTGTTGGGTTTCGGGATCATGATAATTGAAGCAAATTTCCTATTTAGGAAAGGGTTATTATAGGTTTGGGTGAAAACTGTTTGTGAAATGTGTTTGGATTTTTCTTCGTTTCGTAAGCTAAAAGATGGTTTTCTACAAGGCTAGAAAATTGTGAGGACACAGGATTACTTATCGTCAGCAAATTTGACCATTTCAAATCATGGAAACTGAAACATGGGTTACGTAAACATTTATATATGAATACTCAATTAATTGTACACAATTTTTTCGTACTGAAAAATGTGTGCCCAGGCAGGATTCGAACCCACGGCTTTCGGCTAAATACGCCACTGCTCTACCACTTGAGCTACCGTGACTTCGATCCCCCATGGCACAAACTTCTCATCTCGACTCCCCGATTTTATTCTAATTGTAAGCAAATCGAAATTTCGAAAAAATTGTGTATAATTAATTGAGTATTTATATATTTAAATAGAAGCTGATAAAATAATTTAAAAAATAGTATTAATCTAGAATCACACCTGTGAATCGTACACAGTCCCGCTAATCTAGTACAATCGTTAATAAAAAGTGTTTCTATATGAAGCCGCGATTTGCTTACAATTAGAATAATCGGGGAGTGAGGTGAGAAGTTTGTGGCATGGGCGATCACGGTAGCTCAAGTGGTAGAGCAGCGGCGTATTGAGCCAAAAGTCGTGGGTTCGAATCCCGCCTGTGACACAAATTTTTCATTTCGAAAAAATTGTGCATAACTAATTGAGTATTTATATATTTAAATAGAAGCTGATAAAATAATTAAAAAGTTAGTATTTATATAAGATTAAAAGAGGTGACTTTGTAAGGCTGAAAATTTTTTAATTTAGTCCATTTTCATTTTATTGTCTGTACGACTTCTTTAAGCCGCATTGAAGTGAATAGCTATTCAATATTCGCATAACAGATGTAAAATCTTTTTTCAATTTTATCTGTTTTAAAATATCCTCAATACCTTTGAGTTTTTTTTACATCAAATTACGTAATTGGTATTTTATTCAACAGGCACAAAAAATACAGCGTTTTTACATAAAGATTAATTAATTTGAAAGAAGTTATTTTGTCAATCGCACCCCAAAATATAATGGATTTATTAAATTATGAATCTCTTTAATTTAAATACACAATAAAAAAGAACAGAAAAATTATTACTTATTCTATACTAAAAAATAATGTATTTAAAATTAAATCACTAGCTAAGAAAAAGATGTCACTTATCGGATGGAAGTAGTCGAGGGGAATGTCTTAAATTGATATGTAAAAGAAAATATTGTGTTCATTAATCAATGCATCCGCCTGCGCTCGCTGTTTTGGTCTAACGTCATTATCAGATTGTCACGTTTGATTAAACTGTTAAGACTGTCAACCCAGCCCAATTTTACAATCAGTGATTTTAAAGATAAAAGATCAAGGGATGAGATTGAAGCACAAAAGGGACAATGAATGGACAAAGAAAGAACAAAAATTGAATTACATTTTTTCAATCTTTCAGTAGTTGATATTTTAAATTTATTTTATTATACAGATCAGCGATTAAATTGCGGACAGAAAAGCAAACATTTTTTCATGGTGATAAGATATAACATTTAAATATGTAATTAACATGGCTTTGATGATGCCGCTTTTCAAATTGAGTAAGTTAAATCGCCATTTCATAATTATGCGGAAGCCGCGAATAAGGACGGAGAAAAAAACAGAGTCGAAGTCACAATTTGTGAAAGTTTCGCCCGCATCTCTTGAGGGGGGCTCTGTACAATAACCTCGTTAAGTTTACGGCCTTCTTATTAGAGACAAGTTCAATGTTCGGAGGACACGTGCTATACACACCGTTAAAACGACGGTCATTGTCAGTGAGCCAGATCCGGATGATTGGATAAGAAAGTCCCTCCATTTTGTACCAGCCTGAGCATAAGAAATTGATTGCTTTATACGGAACCCCTTATGATACGTTCGACCCGTCAAACAGGGTCGAAAAGGAACAAGTGAAAAACACCCACCGACATCCTCATTGTCCAGGACGTATTGGAAACTATTCTCTTAGGCACTTACTAAGCATGGTCTAAAATCCGACTATATTTCTTCGTTAACTTACAATTTACCTTATTATAAATTTAACATTTTATCCATGGCAAGTTTACATATTTCTCTTTATTCTGGATTATTAAATCAAACGAAAATAAAATCAAGAGAAGGAAACTATACTTAATTAAATACATTATATTTAGTTGTCTATTGACCAAATTACTTCTTTTAATTATTTAATCTTTTTATGTAAGGTTTTGGTCGAAATGAAAAAAGTTAGTGTCACGAGTGGGATTCGAACCCACGACCTTCGGCAAATACGCCGCTACTCTTCCACTTGAGCTATCGTGACTTCGATCCACTCGAACACCAACTAAAAAAATGGAAAAAAGGGGAAAAATTCGAAAGGTTGAGATGGGGCGTTGGTGTCCGAGTGGATCGAAGTCACGATAGCTCAAGTGGTAGAGCAGCGGCGTATTTAGCCGAAGGTCGTGGGTTAGAATCCCGCTCGTGATACTAACTTTTTCATTTCGACGAAAACCTTACATTAAAAGTTTAAGTTAAAGAACTAAATTAAATAGTTTCAAAAAGCAAATAAAAGTTAGAGCTTGGAGAGAAAACGTTATAGCATAGGCATTAGGATGTATAGACTTAGGAAAAAGCGGGAGTTACAGTAAATAGGAGTAGATAGGTAGGTGTTGATAAACAAAATTGTTTTAACGATAGACCCCAAGGCTTTCCACATCTCGACCTGCGTAGATGTATTCTGCTCCTCTATTCTTTATAACTCACTGGCCAGCTTCAGGATTTTAGTCAACATCCATTTGTGTGCCAGAGGCTTCTTAGGTTCAGATCTTTCTTGCGGCTTTCCTCTCCCAGTTGCAAGAATCTACAATGCATACATCTTCACAAAAACATATAGTGTGTTCTTGGTCTCCTCTTTTACTGTCAATATCTGCACAGTGTTTCTTTTTCATCCAGTGCATATGTATTCTTATGAGGCAGTCCCTGTTAAGAGTACAGTCTTTCCGGTATACCCGGTCGTCCTAAAAAGGACAACGAGGAACTTTAACGTCTGCACGTAGCCAATTCGGCCTTATCGGACGTTTTGATTCTCAAGATGAGAGCTGACGCACCTCCACATACGACAGAATGGTGTTAATACCGCAGTATTGGTGTAGAGACAGCACAGCCCCGAAGGGCCGAGCCAACCTCGCTCCTCGCTTTCCCATTCCGAGTGGTCGGGCCTGCATTAAGCATCAGACCTTATGCCGCGCGCAAAGGGCTACTTAAGCCGAAATACATCAGCCCGGTCTCCCGCGTACTCCCTAGATAGAAAAGGCCACTCTATCTCCCAGCATATTGGGGCTTCTTTAGCGTAGAAACTACCGGATCCGGCCTCGGTTTCTTTTTAAGTGGAATTGCTAACCACCCCCCAGAGGAGTACTGCCTACGGTAAAGACTTCTATCGAGCTCAGCCTACAATAACGAGCAAAGCATACTCGAGTAGGAGCAACCGATTCACTACTCGTTCCCATCCGCCACCACTCACGCATTCGAGGGACTTTACAGCATGAAACTAAATGTTAGGAGTACAGCCAGAGTCATGGTTCTGTTGCAGTTACCTTCCGGTAATTCCTCTGTAAGTCTTGGGGATAGTTTTGCTATGAATAGCATCGAGTACCTCATGCCTAGGGTGTTGTTCCACCAGGTTTTGAACTCATTAAGGATCCATTTTTATATGTATCTTTTTTGTTTTAAGTTAATAGGCCAGAGAAGGTTCGGAGCATAGAGAATATTGTCTTCTTTTTTTGGCCAACAAGTCCACTTTCTCATTGCCACTATGTCCCGAAAGCCCAGAGACCTATGCCAGGGTCAGGTCATTGTCATCACTGACTTATTCCATACAATTCCATAAGCTTTTTGCATTTACCTCGCATGATGCCTTTATTTTAATCTGCGTAAGACCTGGACAATGAGGTTGTCGGTGAATGTTTTTCATAAAGGGTTCCAAGCACAATTTTAACCTATGACTGTTAGAGAAAATGGCTGTCTTCCTGGAATGTTTCCCTAGTATTTTTTAGTTCTGAGGCGCAGTGTTCAATCGCTATCATTTCAGACTGTACATGTTTAGTGTATTTACCTAAGTTTAAAGTTATTTCTGTCTTCAGTCAATTCTATCTGTTTCTCCTCTATCTCTATCTATCTAATCTATGTCTCTTTGTGAGGACACAACAGAACCGACAAATCTATAAGTTTTTGCTTAGCATTCGACGATTATATCGTAATCATCAGGGATTTAAATCGATGAGTGTTGAAATATATCTGGCGAGCAAGAAACTACATTTATGATAACAGTAATTAAAATTAGGTGAAGCTTTGTATCTCTGTTACACATAACTATAAGTGTAATAAGAGACGTGTACTTATGGTTATGTGTAACCGAGATACTGAGCTTCGCCTAATTTTAATTAATAGTTATTCAGATATCGTGAGATGCGGTCGGGTGTGATGTAGGTTTCAGAAAAACATTTTCTTTATCGTGCCAACGTTTCGATCTTTATTGAGATCATCTTCAGGGCTCAAAGGTTTGTTTTCTGCGTAATTGTCCCATTCTTGTGTGTCGTGTTGAGAGTGCCTAAGGGTCCTTTATTGAGATGGTATCAATAAAGATCGAAACGTTGGCACGACAAATGTTTTTCTGAAACCTACATCACACCCGACCGCATCTCACGATATCTAAATAACTATCGATTAACGGTCACTAATCTCTACACTACAATTAATCTTATATAAATGCAGTTTCTTGCTCTCCAGATATATTTCAACACTCGTCGAGCTAAAGCCCTGATGATGACGATATAATCGTCGAAAGCTCGCCAAAAACTTTAAGAATTTTCGTTTCTGTTGTGACCTCGCTGAAAACCCTTTTGTTCAAGTTGTTCAACAAGCAGGTCGATACATCATCTCATCTTTCATTATCTCTGTGTTTTTCGTTGACATGCCTATCCTTAAGATGTTTTCTTCTGAATATTATCGAAAGAGAGATATATTATCACAAATAAACAGTATTGAATAACGTTCTTTGAACATAGTATTGAAATGCACCTGACTAAGGTTTTAAGCTTCCGAAGAGCATCATTGAAAAAACAATCCGATTTTGAGCTTTAAAGCTTTTATTTCTTTTCGACTGTACTTTATTGAACCATTTCACATTGTGTATTCAAGCGTAAGTGCTAATTCAGCCATTTAACAGGGTTTTTTTTCTGTCAACCCTTCCACTTCCAAACAAAAAGGATCCGATTGGCTTTGCAATCACGTCGAACTAAAGGGCTTCTGATGCTATTCGGACAGACGTGGACCGGTCACTTTGGATAATTCGTTTAT
Source organism: Cimex lectularius (assembly GCF_000648675.2). Lineage (NCBI taxonomy): Eukaryota > Metazoa > Arthropoda > Insecta > Hemiptera > Cimicidae > Cimex > Cimex lectularius. The sequence goes on along the minus strand of NW_019392904.1, from coordinate 13,509 downwards.
ACTACGGGCGCCGGCCGAGGCGCACAATGCGCCTAACAATGTATGTTAACCTCTAAGTGCTGGGCAATTTACATTTTCAATTAACCAATATTGGGGCACTTTCGGACCGAATTTGCAAGTCAATAGGCTACGTGGCCCCTGGTCGTACGTCGTCTGTGGAGATGCGGAGTAAAATTTTCAATTATTCAATGAATCACGTCTGACGGCCTAGACGGCTGAAGGTCCTGTCCTTTTCCCTTGACTTATTTTTTTCCACGTTTTACATATCATTAAAAACTAAAACGGGCTAATCACATCTCTCATCCAGGGGAGATACTATAAAGACTTGTAATTACAAGCTTCCGGATCTGTCCGAGGAATGTCATCGGTCGGATATTAATTATGGCCATATTGGTGAACGTTTTAATCAAATGCGTGGAAAAATATATAGGCATAGATTTGTAAAATATACATTAATTTATGATTATGATTCATTTCGTGGATGAGGTTTACCGTGACTCATAACCATAACGTACTTTATGCATCGTTCTGAATAACCACCTAGGAAGGTTTATGTCATTCGCCTACTAAAAACTACCTTTACTCTCTTCTATTCATCATTTATCTAATGTAAAGAAAATTAGTTTAAAATTATGTTATTAAGGGAAGCATTTATACTGTTAATTCGGAGCGTTTACTGATCATTTTTGTCATTTTTAGAGTTGGATCATAGAAGTTTTCTTATTTTTTCTTACACAAAACGTAGAATTTTTAGATAGTTTTGTATGAAAAAACCAACAAGAAAAATGGTGAAATGCCAAAACGTATCCATCAGACCAAACCATCGAGAGTAGGAAGAACAAAATAATGGGCAACTACCAAATTATCGTCACTAATTCATCCAGGAGACCACGTCAGAAAAATCGGACAGTTTGTACGTTTGTAAATAATGTGTAGTATTTAGTGACCGTTAGTTAATGATAATTTGTAAATCGTGAGATTCATTCTGGTGTTAAGTAGGTTTTCGAAAAACATTTTCTTGATCATCAACATCTGGGATCATCTTCAGGGCCTGGGATTTATAAACTTTGTAAAATTTAAACAATGTTTATAAATCGCAGGCCCTGAAGAGGATCTCTATAAAGATCGAAACGTTGGCACGATAAAGAAAATTTTTTCTAAACCTACGTCACACCAGACAGATCTCACGATCACCAAATAAACACTACTGTTTAAGAATAGTCCTATGTATATAACTGTGTTGATGTCGTTAGTCCCTCCCCCCTTGGTATACATGTGGACAGAGCGGTTTGGAATTACAAATTTATACAAATCATAAGATGGTATAATTAAGTAAGGCTCAAAATAACTTATTGCTCGCCATATTTTAAAAATAAATGAATGCAATATAGCCATATTTCTGTTTGACCGAAGAAAATGTATTTACCTCAAATTGCGAAAAGTGTTATTTGACACCAAGACTTCACATATCAGCATGTCCAACTGTGCCTTTTCAACTGTCTTTCGGGTCTCCCCCAAAAAAAGATTGTTATATGATCAGGTAGTAATACCAGATGCAGTAAAAGCAGGATGCCAGAGAGCGACAATGAAATTGTTCCAATTAAGTTTAACGAGAGGCGACAACCTTGTAGCTTGAAGGGTCATTAGTGATCACTAATTAATTTTTAAAATTTTAAATTTTATTTATTGCTCTTTAGTTTCATTAGAGGTTGCATTTTGGTTTTAGATTTAATTTGTTTTAAATAAAGGTTGGCTGTGGTTGGAGGATCGATGTATTTTCTCAATTATCATTCATTTTTATTTAATTTTCCTTGCCATGGCTTAATCTTGATCAATACTTATGATATTATTCGGAAATCGTGAGAAGCGGTCTGGCGTGACGTAGAAAAAACATTTTTTTTATCGTGCCAACGTTTCGATCTTTATTGAGATCATCTTCAGGGCTCAAAGGTTTGTTTTCTGCGTAATTGTCCCATTCTTGTGTGTCGTGTTGAGAGTGCCTAAGGGTCCTTGATTGAGATGGTATCAATAAAGATCGAAACGTTGGCACGACAAAGAAAATGTTTTTCTAAAACGTCACACCAGACAGCACCTCACGATTTCCAAATAATCAATTGTAAATAATTATTTCTAATGTGCAGCTTGAGAATCAAGCATTTTCAAAACAAGAAAAGAAGATCTGAAAATGAAAACCACAAAAAATAAAAATACAAAACAACTAAAGAAGAGGTGAATGTGATTAGATATTTTTGATAGGACTATAAACGAGGCATTGCACAATAATATGGAATAGGATATTTCTGTGATAAAAGATCAGAGATAAACAGATGTCATTGAATGTCCTTTGTAATGATCCAATGTAATTAGTTTATTTACGATTACTTAGCTTAATTATCTCGGCAGTGGTACCTCTTAAATCATAATAGGCATATTTTATGAGACTTTATATATACAATATATCGCCTTTTTTATTTTGTTACAGTAGTTACTACTATCATATTCATCGTATCTTCTTCGTAATTTTTCAATTCACCATATGAAATGTAATCATATTGTCAAAGATTTTTCAAGTAAGTAAGAGAGAGAGAGAGAGAGAGAGAGAGAGAGAGAGAGAGAGAGAGAGAGAAACAGACAGACAGAGATTTTGATTTGGTAAATGATTTATTTTTCGCAAATCTCGCAGTTATGTGAATTTGACCTCTCTTACACTCAACGAGAAACGAACATTTTACAATTTGAGCTTACATTACTTCTAGATTAAATTTATATGTATATGTATAACAATAATGTATATAAAAACTAAATAATTTAAGCTGAATGCAGAACAATAATAATAACCAAATAAACGTTTACATTCATTTGACTGTAATAAATTCATAAAGAAAGTAATTATATAATTACAAAATTTACTAACAATGTTATGGATTACATACATATAAAATTAAATTTTCTTTGTCTCATTAAAAACTGTAATAAAGCTGTTAAGATACAAAGCCTGCCAAGAACATAAAAATTTGAGAAAAATAACATATACATAATTAATCATTTTTTATTTGTAGTTTTATGTAAAGTTTTTAATTTCTTCTATATTGGAGGAAATGAAAGAACTTGATATAAAACTGCTAGTAATGAATGATTAATAATTGAATTTATTATATCTATCAAGTATTCAAACGAGAGAGAGAGAGAGAGAGAGAGAGAGAGAGAGAGAGAGTGAGTGAGTGAGAAACAGACAGACAGAGATTTTGATTTGGTAAGTGAGAGTGTGATGGGGAGAGGGGAAGACAGAGAGAAAGATGGGGAGAGAGAGAATAACAAAGACAAAGGGAGACTAAATGTGAGAGAGCGAGAAGGAAAGAAAAAATGATAGACGGAGAAATAGTGGGAGATTGAGAGAGATAGTGTGATAGTAGTGTGACGGTTGAGAGAAAGAACATATTTATGCCTTTATGGCACAACATATGTTAACACTGTAAAAAGAAACCATACTACATGAAAATAATGCAATGTGGTCGGTCGTTCTAGGGGGTCGTTGCGATTAAGAAGAGCAGTAACCTCAGCTCCTTGTCCTCTTTTTATTCCCCCCGACGAGTATTTTTAGCACACATATGACTCACCTGAAGAGTTATCTCCTCGCCCTCTTCCTTTCCCCCGATTTGCATGTGAAATTGGCCTCCTCGTCAATATTCAACCGCCGAAATTTCGCCCATGTGCGAAACCGGCCGACCTTCAAGATTAATACCCAAAAACAAAAAGCGAGAAAATCTTACACAGTTTGTTGTAACTTTTCCGATCCGGCCTGGTTCATAATCGGTAAAAGATAAGAATCGTCCTGATAGAATATCTTTCAATAAAAGACAACATTTCGGAATTTGTACATATTAAATATTCAGGCTATTGTTGAATATTTATTAAATAAATAAAAAACTAAATCTAATGTTGAGGTACACAAAAAAATCCCATCATTTGTACAAAGATAAATATTACTATTATAATATTACAGAAGCTTCGGATAGTGCATATAAATAAAAACATAATAAATGCTTTTTGGTGTAGTTTGGAAAAAATAGATAAGGAGTGGTCGGTTAACGGATGGACTGATAAACGTCAGCTGGTTGGAGTAGGAAAAGGATAGATAAGAAAACTACGAAGGTTAGTTGTGAGAGACGTATGAATTTGTCATCTCGTGAGATAAGAAATTACGTTGAAACTTTTTTTAAAAATTTATTATTCATTTTATAAACTTATATAAAGGTTCAATATTGCCAACGCAGAAATTCAGTGTTTATTTTGAAAATTGGGTGCGCCCAGTCTCGCTGTACGAGGTCAAGAGAGCGTTTCGTCTTCGCGCCGTCATCGGAGGATGGCGTCTTACCAAGGACAAAAGACAAGAATAGTCGCACAATAACATATTCTACAGTCCTGGCAACTCGTTGTTATCCGACACGAAGATCGTCTTGAAAGTTTGTAGAAGAGGTGATTTGCGTCCTTTACACAACGAGACCTTTTAATCTCACGGAAACTGAACGCTTCGCAAATGAAAATTTAATGCAGTCACCTCAGGAAAAAATATAATGGAGTTATAAATATTCAATTGAATTTCCTAATGGAATAAGTTTTAGAGCATCTAAACACCACTATCAATCAAGAAATTGGGCAAATTTGGTAGTATAATGGAAATTGTAATGTAAAATCGATGAGATTATTCAGGATCATTGATTCTATTAATTACAGATATTTCGTTTTATTGTATTTTACTATCTATTATCTCTCTTTATTATAGATATCTTTCTCTCTTTGTTCTCCTCCCTCTCTCACTCTGCCCCCTCTCTCTCTCTCTCACCCTCTCCCTCTCACTCTCTCTCCCTCTTTCTCCCCCATCTCTCTCTCTTTGTTTCTTTCTTACTCTTACTTATTTTCCCTTTAACCTACTCACACACAAATTCTCCCTCTTTTTCTTTTGTTCTCTCTCTCTATTGCTCTCCTTCACTTTAATTTTTTCGTTCATTTTTTCTCTCATTCTCTTTCATTTTTTCGTTCATTTTTTCTGTTTCTCTCTCTTTCTTTATCTGCCTAGTTACCATATTTCGTACTTAGACAATCGTAAGGTAAGAAACGAAGTATATTCTTTTTTTTTCTTGGCCTGTCTGTCTCTCATTTTTATGTGTTCTTCATCTCTTTCTCTTTCTACTTCAATCTCTCTCTCATTCTCTTTCTCTTACTTTATCTGTGTTCTAGCCTATTTTATGTTTTGATAATCGCAAGGTAAACAACAATGTTCATTGTACAGTTCATTTCGCTCTCTCTCGCTTACTTCTCGCTAACTCTCTACTCCATTCTTTCTTTAATTTTCTAGTATATTTTCTCTCTTTCCCCTTCATTTCTTTTTTTTTCTCTCTCACTTCCTTTATCTGTGTTGTTGCCATATTTAGTATTTAGATAATCGCAGGGTGAGAAAAGAAGTATATTATACATTTTCCTCGGCCTGTCTGTCTCTATTTTTTGGGCGATCTTCATCTCTCTCTTCCTCTCTCCTTCTCTCTCTCTCTCTCTCTCTCTCTCTCTCTCTCTTTCTCTCTCTCTCGATAAGAAAACTATCCTGTTAATTAATTGAGAGAAGAGGAAGTATCAGCGATTAGCTTCACCCTACTTTTAACCCTGACATAAATTAATTCATTCATAAGCCATTGCATTCAATTGCAAAAATATTAAATTTAAACCATGCAATCACGTGTCGTATTGTGGAATATCCATTAAATTTCGTGGTCCGATTGACCAAATATGTAAGGTAATGGTTGAGATACAAAAAGTCAGCGTCACAAGCGGGATTCGAACCCACGACCTTCAGCTAAATACGCCACTGCTCTACCACTTGAGCTATCGTGACTTCGATCCACTCGGACACTAACTTCCCACCTCAACCCATCTCTTGAATTATCCCTCCTTTGGATTTTTTATCTCAACCAATAACTTACATAAAGATTAATTAATTGAAAAAAGTTATTTGGTCAATCGGACCACGAAATCTAATGGATTTAATAAGTAAAATGACGTATATCTTCACTAATAACTCTCCGTGGCCATTTCATTTGTCGGCGAGAATGGAATCGGAATGGACACGACATATGAAAAATGGCCCAAAGGAGGAAACTTCGAAAGGTAGGTTCAGATGGGAAGTTCATGTCCGAGTGGATAGAAGTCACTATAGCTCAAGTGGTAGAGCAGCGGCGTATTTAGCGGAAGATCATGGGTTCGAATCCCGGTCCTGACCTGACTTTTTTTATCTTAACTAAAAACCTTAATTAATTGAAAGGTATTAATTGGTCAAGCGGACCACAAAAACTAGTGAATTCAAAAAGTAGGTTGAGATGGGAAGTTGGTGTCCCAGTGGATCGAAGTCACGATAGCTCAAGTGGTAGAGCAGCGGCGTATTCAGCCGAAGGTCGTGGGTTCTAATCCCGCTCGTGACATTGGTTTTTTTATCTCGACCAATACCTTATAGAAAGATTAATTAATTGTGGAATATCATCAACGAAATGCTGAAAAGCTTGACCGACAAATCCCAAAGGGATAGGCAGATACGACAATCGTATATACCCTAATGAAATTACAGATTAATCTATTACCTAATAAATAGTGAGAGAGTATATGGTATGTATACTTTTAAATATTAATAAATAAGTTTTAAAATTTGTATGTATTTTCTGTTTTCATGCAAAACTAAACGTTAAATAATTAAATTGATTGAATTACCATTGTACTATTGTACTAATACTGTAGTAATTTTATTTATCTTTACATACACAATTAAACACAGACTTCTACGACATATATTATTGTTCTATATTTATCATTTTTTTCATTAGGAAAGGCATTTGATTTATTTTATTTTTTTTAACGAGGGTTCGCAACAGCAGAGATTATATCAACCCTCGGGGTGCCGGGGTTTTTGAAAAAAAGCCTATTTGTAAGTATATCGGTTTCGATTGCAGGGCCGCTGGAATCGAACCCGGGACTTTTAGCTTAGAGTGATGAGCGCCGTGTCAACTTCTAAACCGTTGCGGCCACCGACGCCCCAAAAAAATGCATTTGAGTCCAGATGTACTATCTGAGGAGCAAGGATTTTCTCTCTATGCCGAAAAGACTTCCTTGCTTTTATTATGTTGCTTGTTAATAACAGTAAATATTATTAAATAATAACATGGTGATTCTTCAATTTTTTGCCTATTAATAACAATCAATTTAATTCTTCAACGACATGCGAACAATTTTCGATCGTGTCTCTAGTGCGTGGACGTCTTATGCAATATTCAGCAATTACCTGCTGGCCCAAGGCAAACGACGACAGACCGGGATCAAGGTGAACAATGTTTACAATCGAGTTTCCCTGCCAGCCGGCTTTGCATTTAAAATAAATAAATAGAAGATAAATACAAAGCAAGAGTTTTTTCTGTTTATTGTCAGTTAACGGTAAAACTTCGCTTTTCTAGATTTTACGGCGAACTGGAGGTTTTTATATATCTAGTATCATTCTAATCTACTGAAATATTATATTTTAGCTTTCATTTTATTATTTGAATTGAGAAATTAATCTTTTACAAGTAAGTTAAGTCGGCAGTTCTGTATCAGCTGTGCCTTTGAATTTGCAACATGTCGATTGTTCAAAGTGTATGAACCGATTTAGAACAGGTGTGTAAACCGGGTTGCACAAAAAGTGAACATTTATTATAGAAAACCCACGGCCAAGGAAGTGCAATGTCCTTATCCAGATGTAGCAACAGGTGTAAGATGCACGTTGGCCTAGGTCGGTGAACCTCTGAATGTTTAAAATTACCTCTTGGTAGGTGAAAAGTGAAAGGTTCTCTGTGTTCACTAATTCTTGGTCTTCCTATTATAGTTGTTTGTTATGAAATCTGACCCAGAGACATAACTTCTTTCCATTGTATTTTGTCCAAATCTACTCAACACTGTCTTGGTTTAATTATGCCTTATGTTTATGGGGTCTGCGGAACGATGAACCTGAAATTTAGTCGTTCCGATCGTTTTGATCCTACTCTTGCTCATTTTGCCTGGGTATCACGAAAAAGGCCAAATCCGTCTGACAACTAAACTAGCGAGGGTAGACATACCAAAATGAAAGGAAAAGATCAAACGGAACCTGCATTTAGTCAGATGTCATCATTGACGTTTTCTTGTTTATAGTGTTGAAAACTTTTATCCGCAAGCTCTAAATCTACAGTTCTGCAATTATATTGGAACAGTTGATTTCTGATCATTTTTATCGGCTAAGATCCTCCATGACCCGACACCAGTAAAATTCTACTCTCGATGAGTAGAAATATTAGGGGTATTCACGATGTTTGTAATGTTAACTCGTGTTAACTCGAATAGAGAAATGTCCAGTAAGATCGTGAAAGCCCCGTTCTTTTCTTAGCATGTTAAAAGATAATTTTTCAGTAATGCTGCGCGAGGCGATTGGTTGAACCAAAAATAAAGTTATGACAGTCCTTGAAGGTTTTTTGTTTTTTGTTTTCGTTTTCTTTTGTGTTAAGTTATAAAGTTCCAAAAGTTAATAAAAACGAAAAATCAATCAACTTTTCATTCAAAATGATATCTATGCTCTCGAAAAGTACTAACAAACACAGGCTTCAATTCGTGCCGACATACTTAACTTGTATCCCAACGCCTAACTGCCTACAACTTTATAGGATCTATTATATGAATGAGAGTGTAAGGACAGGTCAGAAATTAGCAAAAGAAATGTATTGGTCTGATTTAATTAATGCGTATTTAAGACTAAAAATACGTTTAAACAAAAAACAGTTGTTAAATTCATGGCTGCCATGTTGGTTACCTATGCCCTAAGGGATAGCAATGTGACTACATTTTAGACCTAACATCTAACATTGGCCCTGGCCTGTTAGATCGAGCAATGTTAACTGGCCAATTCTTGCAAGCCTGCGTAATCATTTTCCCCGATCTAACAGGACCTAACAGAATTAACAGGTTATTCAGAAATCGTGAGATGCGGTCGGGTGTGATGTAGGTTTCAGAAAAACATTTTCTTTATCGTGCCAACGTTTCGATTTTTATTGAGCCCTGAAGATGATCTCAATAAAGATCGAAATGTTGGCACGATAAAAAAATGTTTTTCTGAAACTTACATCACACCAGACCGCATCTCACGATTTCTAAATAATTATCGATTAACGGTCACTAATCACCACACAGAATTAACAGGGTTAACACAAAAATCTTGAATACCCTTATTGTGGAAAATATAAACAATAAGTATACATTTGATGAAAAACCTAGTGGTTTAAAGGGGCGAAAAAGTTTTTCGGTTTCAATGTGAATCGTCGTCTCACGTGTTGCACCCTTCGAAAATCTAGCGGCTTATTTATAAAAAAAAGTGATTTTTATCTAGTGTTTGATCGCCGTTTGTGATATCCAACTCGATCAGAGAATATCGTCGTTGCAAACGTAAACAAATAGTCGTCGTTTGACACCATGGAACATGAAAGGGTTGCCATTGATAACGGGAAGCGAGACCGTGCGGTTACCCACTTTTGTTTCTTTTCACACGCGGCTAATGGCTCGTGAAATCTAATTGACGTCTAGACGTTGTGTGTTACCTGATTTGGTGGGGCGAGGAGCCCTTTCATTTTTCAATTTATTGCCGTGTGAATTCCCCTTTTCAAAAAGGGAAAAAACGCTTCCGACGGTTTTTTCCGGGCCGAATTTCAGCTATTTGTCGTTTCCTAGTTTACGTCCCATTAACCCCGGGTTCTGATTTAACCGTCGACAATTTGAGCACGATAATAAACGTATTTACACAACATAATGAAGGGGGCTTTTTTCCACGACTTCCACGCCGTTCGCGCCGTCAAATAAATTTAATAAATGAACCCTTTCAGCCCTTGAAATCGCCCGTCATTAGCTGCGAATCGGTTGGGAAAGGCGCAATGTCCTGAGTTATTATACTCGTCACAACTGCTCTCATATAAAATAAACCTATACCATTATTTCATATTTGATGATAATAGAATGCATAACTGCATACTATATTGAACTATTGGTAACCGTGGGTTGGGTCTCTGCAATATCAGTTTCCTTATTTAACCAAACCAGTTCTAATATATCGCATTTTAATATGTATATACTTTGACCTCTCTCCTCCTCCTCCAATAAAAGATAAATTTATAGAGAAATACATTTTTATCTTTATTGGATGCAAACGGAAAATTTTTTTTAGCAAAACATAGGCTGACAAGATTTACGATAATTGAAGCTACAGTGACAATTTGCTCAACTATAAATTTTTATTACAACTCATAATTTTTCTACACAAGTCAATCGCAATTCTTTCATTGGACTATTATTTTTCAAATTCCAAAAACTTTCCTTTATAAGAGCTATTTTCAGTTTTTTTACGGTAGAGTAAACATCTAAAACAACGATAGTAAAATAATATTGATTTTATTGCTAAAATGTGAAATGTTGCAACAAGAAAGGGTCTTTTGCGAACTTTTCTGTACTGACTCCCTGATCAGGGTTACTGCTATTCGCGATTGCAAAATTTTCAGTTTCAAAAACTCGCCCTCGACAAGATAGATCGATGATCTCTCTGATGTTCAAGCGCGGTCTGTTTGCTTTTATTTATTTTGAAGCCGATGAACTGCACTGTGTTCGCGCAATCCATCCAAGTCTCGCTAACTGCCAAGTTGCAAATATTTCATTATGTTGTCGTTTTGAATATACCGCGAGAAACCCAAACGTTTGTGCATTGAAAGCAGAAACATGAGATGAAAAGGCTAGTGTTGTGCACATCATGTGTGCTGGATTTGAACCCACGACATTCTGCTCAATACGTCCCTACTCCAGCCACTTGAGCTATCGTGTCTTCGATCCACTCAGACACCAACTACTCATTGCAACCCACAACTTTTCGAATTTTCCTTTTTTTTGCCTTATTTTCATATATCGTGTGTGTAAATGCATATTGTTTTGTATGTCCGGTGCACGTCGATGCATCTCATCAATTCGGTTAATGTTGATAATATCCATCAGCTCGGAGACGTCTTTGACAGATGTACGTTATATGTATGTCCGTTGGTTCGAGGACAGCAGCGGTTGTGGAGCTCGCGTCCTCTACGTTGTTGTCTGAGAGCAGTAAGTCGATCGATGGCTATAAACAGTGCACAGAAACACACGAATCATCGCGCTACCACATTTGAGTACTGTGAGTTACTCAAAATGGATGGGAACCAGAGCGCACAACGCGAACTCAATGGCATATCAGGAGCTGTCTACATCAGCTAAAAGTTGACAGCCCACTTTCGTCTCTTTCTGCTTGTCCATATGATTCTGTGATACTTTAAAGTCGTATCACGTCATAAGCTGACCTAAACCAGAGACGTCTTCAAGAAAAACAAGATGATCAAAAATTACTGGCATTGCATGGTGGGCAAGATCGGCAGTGAAGCTGTTTCGTACCAAGAACACCATCGATAGATGGCTCGTAGACTATATGAACCTCAACCAATTACGAATAGGCTACTTATTTTGCGCAAAAGATCGCGTATGTGTCTGGCGCGAAGGGGTTGCACGAAGTGCCCAATGTCATTCCTTTATTCTGTATAGAGAGCGTGTAGGACCACCTGGCTGTTTTATTACATATAGTATTGATGGATATCTTGTTTTGTGTTTCCTTCTGTACATAGTGGGATCCTCAATCACAAACACTCACTCTTCACAATCAGTGCGCTCGCGGTGGGCGACCGGTTCCTCAGGCTTTCACAGTTTCCGTTCAGGCTCCCTGCTACTCCCCGAACGGCGAATGTCGCTCACACCTGGGCTTGAGAGACTCTACCTCAGCGATTCGAACCCCTGAATCACACATGGAGGCAAGAGGGAGGTGGTCAGGCCAACCCCTAACCATCCCTAACCAATTAATACATTACAATTAATTAAGGTTTTTAGTTGAGATGAAAAAAAGTTAATGGCACGAGCGGGATTCGAACCCACGATCTTCGGCTAGATACGCCGCTGCTCTACCACTTGAGCTATCGTGACCTCGATCCACTCGGGTTGAGATGGGAAGTTGATGTCCGAGTTAAAAATGCACTCATTGAGAGCTGAAATGTCGAAAGTGTTGTCAGCCCTTTTGGATCCTAATTTCGCCGAAGAGACGACTAAAACGTAGGAATGACTTAGAACTGCCATAATCCGAAAATTATTAATTATTTTCGCACCGGGAAAAGTATTAAGTGTGTATGTATGTTCATGCGTGAGCAGAGCCAATCAATGAAAACCATTTAACTTTTTTAAAATTTAAAGTGAGCCAAGTGAATAATGTCACTATGTTTTTATTAACTTTATGTGAAGTACTTTTTTGTTCAATTTTAGTGATATTTTGTAAAGCGTATTTTCGGAATAATTAATTCTTTAGTAGGGTAAACAGCGCGACCAGCCGGCCCATGGTGGACGAACCATAACATGCTGCTATTATGCCTCAGTAAATGTTTCTTAATTATTATTACCATTAAAACATATTATTTTTAGTCTATCTAATTCTAGCGCCGTTTTGTGAACTTCGTTACCGGTATCTTAGGAGAGATATCCTTTTTGTATTATTAACTAACTGCAATTTTATTATATGTGATTATTAATATTACAAATGATTGATCATTAGTTTTGCCTAAATGTTTTGTAGTTTCTTTCAAAACTATTTGTATATGTGGTTCGGCAGTTTTGTGGTTGGATTTTCACACGATTTCTTTATGGATACTACATACCCTCTTATGTACGAAGTGTTCAGTTTCTCAATGTTACAGTCAATAAAAACATAAAAGGAGTGATATTGCTCGTCTTTATGTCGCAATTGACGGGGACGACATCGGCATCACAAATTGCGAACAGCAAGTTGAAGCGTTGGTCACAAAATAACAATTTTCTAAAGCGTTGAACGAGGGGAAGCTCAATCCCAGCCTTCCAATCTCCATAATCCTGTTTGTTATCGCCCCTAAATTTCAAAATCCCGACTTTATCTCGCGACGTTTAACGAATAAATTGAAGGACGCGGCCATCCCCGGATTTGAAGCACAACCCCATTTTCCATTTGCAGCACTTAAAAACCGTCCCAACCGGAGAGAAGAATTACTGCATCCACGGCTGCCCTTGGCCCAATTCGACAAAGAATGACCATGCAAAATAAATAGTTGTTTTTTAGGTTTATGAAAACCTTCAACACCCAGAAATTTACAACTTGCATTATACTGAAATTGCGTATAATACAATAGATGCAAAATTTATTATAGAAATATAAATTGGAACAATAGATGAAAAATTTATCACAAATACAGTATATATTCATGATTATTTTTATTGTATTTGTAAAATAGGAAGACAAATATAAAAATATTAATAATAAATTAAAAGAGAGAAATAGAGACAAACAGGAAGATAAGTAGATACTTACAGATATATATATATATATATATATATATA